>NW_015386613.1:0-81386 GCF_001527695.2 Protobothrops mucrosquamatus | reverse complement strand
GCAGGACTGGCCTAGGGGTATTTTAAAGGGGTTTTAAATTAAATTTTTAGTAGAAGCGGCCAAATTTAAATATTTATTTTTAATCTTTTTAAATTTTGTATTGTATTACTGTTTTAAACTGGCTGTAAGCCGCCCTGAGTCCTCCGGGAGAAGGGCGGGGTATAAATTTAATAAAATCTAAAATCTAAATCTAAATCTACGCAATCTTCTTGCAACAGGTAACCAGGTGGTTCACCGTTTCTTTATTATTACGTTCGGACTAGACAGTCTTTCAAAGACAGTACATCTTCATGATAGCAGACTGTCCTCCAACTGATTGACAGGTATCATTTTAGACGGAGTTATGAAACAGGTAAGATCTCTTTCAAGTGAAGCCCAACAAGGCTGGGTCCTTAACACAAGATATTCCTGGGAATGTGGAAAGGTTATGGGAACCAATTCATCTGACATTTCAGTTATGCACTAACACAGATGCATAGTATGCACGTATGTAAAGCCAACATTTTGCGATCCGACTGGAGAAAAAGACAGAATCGGGCAATACAGGCTGCAGCAAGTCCAATTCTGAACGATTCACATTATCAGAGATAGAAAACAATGATGTGATATTACCCTGGTGTGAAAGTTTGCTCTTCTCTTTTTAATGAAAAATCGGGGCCTTGGTTCCTGCGTCTTTAACCGCCTTAGAGAGCGGGTTCTAGAACAGTGGTTCTCAACCTGTGGGTCGGGACCCCATTTGGGGTCGATCGACCATTTCACGGGGGTCGCCAAGCAAGGCTGTCTGCCATTTTTTTGTCCGCCATTTTTCCCCCCTTTTCCGGCGGGTGCCTTACCTCCCTTGGGCTGGGCCAGCTGGTGGTCGGCCTGCTCCGTCTCTGCCGCTTGCCAGCTACGCCTCAGCCGGCGCAGGGGGCGGAACCACGCGTGCGCGGCGCTCCCGGGCAGGGAAAGTCCTCGACTTACGACCGGTTGGGTAGTCCTCGACTTACGACCGGTTTAGTCCTCGACTTACGACTGGTTGGGGGTCGCGGCATTAAAAAGGTTGAGAACCACTGTTCTAGAAGCTATGACCCTTAAGAGATACATACAAGTCTTCAAAGCCTTTTTAAAGTAATACAGGAGCTGAGCAACGGAGGTTTTACTTCAGATAGGGGATGTCTCTTTCAACAGAATTTCAAAACTACTCAAAATGTCCTCCCCCATATCGAAAAAACAAGATTAATTCTAAGAATCTCTCCGTTATACGGTTTCACCAACATGGGTGGGGCTTCAACCACTTGGCTGTGAACGCTGTCTTTTTTGACACCCCCCCCCCCCAAGGACCCCTCTGTCTTTTACTATCTTAAAAGGATTTGGAATTTGGTGGAAATTTCTAAATGTTTTGGAGCCAACTGACTGAAATCAATTCTGTATATTCACCCAACTAAATATCATCCCATTTTGCTAAAACTTCTATAGAGTTTGATATGTAAAGCACAGTCCCTAATTAATTTTTAAACCCAAGCTCTCCAGCTACCAGCTTTTCATTAATGCCATCCATCCAAAAGATATCAAAAGATAATATTTAGGATTAATGGAAATCACTATCACTCTTTGAAGCTTGTAGGATAAATAAACCTACAGGCTGATGGTGCGAGAAAGGAGATCATGGAAAAACCCTTTTTGTAATTACCTGACACCATTCTGCAGTCCCCCCCCCCCATTCCTGCTGTGGGGAGCTGATAGATTTACTTTTTTGTTCATTTGTCGGATATAAGCCTAAAATGACATTTGAGAATGAATGAGGATTGTCCTATAGAGTTTTAAATGAACATTTAATTGTCTGATGCACCAGGAAGATAATTTTTTTCTATCCCACTAAGAATATTGTACAATCTCCATTTCCACTATAAGAGCCTTACAAGCTAAGCTGAGCTCTGAAAAGCCTCTCTTATCAACTTTATTCCCCAAATATTCCAGGAACTATTAAATCTGAATTCTCTCCTCTGATGAAATACAGTATATATTTTGAAGGAAGTCAAAATCATTTTTATTTTCTTATTATATATTTTACACTATTTATATAGTTGGGCTTCCCAGCCTTGGAGGATGTTTTTCCCCCCAAATCAAAACGGTATTCGATTTTCAAGCATTTTCAAGGTTAAGCCTAACTTCCTGTTAACTTGAGGCTCTTTTATATAAACTGTGTAGACATATATTCACAGACAGCTTCACTGTGTCTTTATTTGATGGTGGCAGTACTGTAAATCTTTTTTGGGGGGGGAATCAGGTTGATGATAAAATAAGATTACTCATGTCCTGGAGAGAAATAGAATTTTTTGTTGGCTAACTTAAGTCTATCAAAGCCACCAGGTAAAAATCGAAAGAGGTGAGAGGCCTCTGAAACAGTGGGAAGGGCACGACGGAGACCCCCAAACAAGCTATGTTCCTGGATTAGCCACATACCTGTTTCGGTCTACGCGATTTCCCACGGGGTTACCCGATAAAGGGGCTTCTAAGAAAAATCATGCTTCATTTCTCTTTGCAGGACAACATCTGGATTAGTCAATGAAGCTTTCGAATCACATGAAAACCACTGCTTGGAATATCTGCCGGCTGCCACTTTGTGAGTTCCTATCAGTGTGACACACGCACGCACACACACGCACGCACGCACACAGGGAGTTCCCCACTGCATGATGGGCAATTGCTGAGGAAAGGGAACGCAGGCAGACATGCAAAGTGTTTAAAATAGGAAAGCAGCTTTACAGTCGGAGCAGGTGTGTGTGTGTGCGTGTGTGCGTACGTGCGCGTGTGACAGGTGTGGGTAAACCAGGAACGCATCTGAAGCAGCCTTTTGTTACCGCACAGAAGCCAACTGCCGAGACCCCTTTCTCTCTCCCTCCCCCCCACCCCCCACCCCGGGAACTCGGGTGGGCTTTTTTCCGAAAGTCAGACAGGATAACCTCCGACTGACCTCCAGTCGGGCACCCAGCCATGAAGAATGACACTTGAGGAGGGTCTCCCTCGGCAGCATTGATTAGATTTCTCCCCATAATGCCTCCTCTGTTTTCGCTCAGTAAACCTTCCTGACGACAGAGTGGGGAATAAAGGCAGATCCCTTAAATAAAAGCCCATCTCCATGTGAAAGTGGCCCATAAAAATTAATCAGATTCGAGGTAGTTTCCTATTCACAACCCGAAGCAGCAACAGCAGCGGCAGAGAGAGCGGGCAACCCAAGGCAGGGAGGGGCAGAGCCTGGCACAATAAGGGCCGGCCGGCACCCCAACCGGCCTCCGGGAGCAGTTCTGAGACTAGATTATTGGGGGGGGGGAGGAGGAGGGGCGCACGGGAAGAGATTGTATAGTCGGTAGAGACGTTTGCGGCGCTTTGCTTTAAATCCCCCTTGGTTCAACCCTCTGAATTGTTATTTCATGCATGTAAAAACCGGGCAGGGTTTCAAGTGAGCAGCTGCAGGCCCAACTCTTTTGATCCCCTCGCTGGATCTCCCGGTCCCGACTGTCCCTGGCTGGGAAACATGATCGGGAGGGAGGGAGGAGGAGGCGGACTGGGAAGGAAGCCGCGGATGGCCCCCCCACCGCAGGAGGACGAGGGGAGGGAAATCTCTTCCAACTTCAACCTTCTGTTCGCCAACAACCTGCCTAAAGTTGTCAGGATGGCCCTGATCCAACCCGGTCTTGCTTTCAGCCTCTGATAAAGGAGCGGCCCTCTTGGGAGACCCGGATGCAGGCCCAAATCCCCCCCCGCTTCCTTCTGGTCTCCACTGAGGTGATTCCTCCTCCTCATCGCCACGTAAAACGGGCTAATCTGTGAAAATCTACCTTTGAGGTAGAAGAATGGGTTCTCCCAATGACAGCATTCCCTTAACAAACATTGCAAAAAAAAAAAAAAGAGGTTGTAAAATTGAATCAGTCACATGTTGATGTGCTTTATGACCATCACGACTTTCGACAGTAACGGGCCAGCTCCAATACGTTCGTAGGGCGGGAGCTACCTGGGCCTTTTCTTAGTTGTCTCTTCCTCCTGTCCAGAGCGAACTCTTCCTTACTTTATTACTGTCTAATTTAAAATCCAACAGCTATTAAGATCGTTATGTAGCCATGGGACCTCAAAATATATAAACAAGGAAGCCATTAAAACCCCAAATCTAATCCTACCTTCTGAAGCTGCATCTTTCCCAGATTTCTAATGTTAACAAACACACAGAAGCCAAAGGAGGCCGGAGAGTCAACGTTGCAGGCAGAGGAAAAACCGGCCAAACACATGTTGTGGGTTAAACTTTGTATATATGTCAATTCTCAGCATTAAACATTCAGCCATTCTGCATTGTTTGCTCCGGGGGGGGGGGGAGGAGGGACCGACCCAGAACGCTGTTGAAAAAGCATTTATTTGCCTGTGGCTGGAAGATACTTTTCTTTCTGTACGCAAGTTGATAAAAAAGATTTTCAGAACAACTCTATGGCTCTGAAGGTAAAACTTTTACAAAAATCCCTTAAAAATGAGGAAAGAGTCACTGACGGAAGCGTGTGAATTGTACCAATGGTTGTAAAACAGACGGCGCAAGACCAGGCGGGTGGAGATGGGGCAGGGACTCGGCTCAAATGGGGCCCCTCGTGGATTTGTCCCCAGTTAAGGGTGCCCCACAAAATTCCAGCTGCAAGATGCTTATTTGACCTCTTTGAGCACACAAAATATCTCTGCATATTTTTAAATACACACACACACACCCCGGCCTGGAATGCTAATACAACAGGTGGAAACATTGTGCTGTTCTGTGGCAACCTTCTCTTTGCCTGACTTGTATCTCCACACACAGGCCCTGAAGCCCCCAGGCCACCCCTAAAGCCCCCTGTGTGAATGCTGGGTTGACTCCCCCCTTCTGCTCTGCATCTGTTAGGAAAAACCCCAGATCCAGAAATACCATCGGGAGCAGAGTCAGGTTACAAAACATTAAGTCAAGTGGGAGCATTAAATCAAGGCCAAGAGTCTTTTGAGGAAAGATGGCTTGAGTCTCGCACACACACACACACACGCACACACACGCTTTCTCTCTTCCTGCAGGGTAGTTTACAAACTCCTATTTCCTTCTCAGGGTCACTAAGAGCAGATTCCAACATTTGCAGGAGTGAGGCTGGTTGCCCTTTTGCTCGAGGAGAACATTCCCTGCTTAAATTAGCCAAGGACCCCAAAGGGTTAAGTAACAGCCTGGGCTTTCCCCTCGGCCCTCATCGGCTTCTGCCCCCCCCCACAGCTCCCAGCTGGGTCAGGAGCACTTCCCTAAACTTTTATCCCCCCCATCTATGATCTCTGAACCCCGAGGTCCCAGTACCAACGGCCCAGCACAATCATGCATCAGCATTGCCTAGAACAGTGGTTCTCAACCTTTTTAATGCCGCGACCCCAACCGGTCGTAAGTCGAGGACTAAACCGGTCGTAAGTCGAGGACTAAACCGGTCGTAAGCCGAGGACTAAACCGGTCGTAAGCCGAGGACTACCCAACCGGTCGTAAGTTGAGGACTTTCCCTGCCCGGGAGTGCCGCGCATGCGTGGTTCCGCCCCCTGCGCCGGCCGAGGCGTAGCTGGCAAGCGGCAGAGACGGAGCAGGCCGACCACCAGCTGGCCCAGCCCAAGGGAGGTAAGGCACCCGCCGGAAAAGGGGGAAAAAAATGGCGGACAAAAAAAATGGCGGACAGCCTTGCTTGGCGACCCCCGTGAAATGGTCGATCGACCCCAAATGGGGTCCCGACCCACAGGTTGAGAACCACTGGCCTAGAACTTGTTGTAAAATCCCACGCAGAACTGGCTCTGCCTTGGCAAGGCGCTTGTCCCATTGAAGGGAAGGGATTGCCCAGACATTCCTAGGGCTAGTAGCCACCACCGCTCTCCAGCCGCTCTTCATCTCCAGGAGGACTAGGAGGAGCCCCTGGAGGAGAAGCTGGCCCCGTCAGCGGAGACCCCTCAGGAAGGAGGCAAAGCAGAGCGAGGTGCCTGCTCCCTTCTTCAAACCCACGTGGGCTCACTGCAACACGGCTTCGTGGAACGGCTTTGAAGGGGCACTATTTCCTTATTTATTTGTATTTATTCATTCATTCATTCCTTTATATTTATTCATTCGTATTTATACTTATTTAACTTGTATCCCACTTTATTGTTTTTACAAATAACTCAAGATGGTGAACCTATGCAACATACCTTTGTCCTCCTATTTTCCCACAACAACAACAATACACCTTTCTCCTCCTATTTTCCCACAACAACAAGGTGGGCTGGGCTGAGAGACAGCGACTGGCCCAAAGTCACCCAACTGGCTTTCATGGGTAAGGTGGGACTTGAACTCGTGGTTTTCTGCTTCCTAGCTGGTGCCTTAACCACTACATCAAACTGGCTTTCAACCCTTTGTCTAGGAGGTCAGTGCGTGTAAGTTCAAAATACTAAATTTAGATGCCCCGAGGACAGTTGCTGAAGTCCCCAGATATTGCCTAAGAGAGCTGTTCAAATATAGCATTTATCTCAGTGCCTGAGCTGTCCTTCCTTCCTTCCTTCCTTCCTTCCTTCCTTCCTTCCTTCCTTCCTTCCTTCCTTCCTTCCTTCCTTCTCTTCCCTCCTTCCTTCCTTCCTTGTAAACTTCCCTTCCAAAACGTTCAGAACCTCTGAAATGCACCCAAGGCTGGACTGAACTCTTTGCCTCCGCCAGCAACTTTCAAGACATCTCAGGTATTTGGGGGGGGGCGGCGGAGGGGGGGGAGAGTAACATTTTTCACAGGCTTTGGGGAGCCTTTAGAACTTGAGCTCTGCATCCAACAACAATCCCACTTTCTGGGAGAGGAGGAGGAGGAGGAGGAGGGTGGGATCTGTTGCAGAACCAGCAGGAAGTTCTTTGCAGAAATGAGGCTTGAAGGACCTGAGCTGGAGGTGCTGGCTGGAGGGTCCGATCTAGTGACTCATGACGGGCTTCAGTTTATTGTTATTCATCCATGGCCCCATCAGTTCATTGCTCCCTCCGTCCATCCACGGGCTCTTTGGGGCCATGGCCGGTGCCCTTTCAGACTGCTGCCCTCCAGTAAGCTTCACCTTCTTTCTCGGGAGCCATGAGAAGCTGACCCAGCTTCTCCCCAAGAAAACTGGGGCTATTCCTGCATTCCTACTGCCCTGAGCCACAGGGCAAGCCCCCCCTCCTCCCCCCCACTTCCCATCCTTTCTTTAGGCCAGTGGTTCTCAACCTGTGGGTCAGGACCCCATTTGGGGTCGATCGACCATTTCACGGGGGTCACCAAGCAAGGCTGTCCATTTTTTTTGTCCGCCATTTCCCCCTTTTCCGGCGGGTGCCTTACCTCCCTTGGGCTGGGCCAGCTGGTGGTCGGCCTGCTCCGTCTCTGCCGCTTGCCAGCTACACCTCGGCCGGCACAGGGGGCGGAACCACGTGTGCGCGGCGCTCCCGGGCAGGGAAAGTCCTTGACTTACGACCGGTTGGGTAGTCCTCGACTTACGACCGGTTTAGTCCTCGACTTACAACCGGTTGGGGTCGCGGCATTAAAAAGGTTGAGAACCACTGCTTTAGGCCCATCAGGAGACAGTTCCAAGGGCTGTTTGCCCACCTTGGGCCACAGGCTGCCCTCAGGGAGATCTAGAAGCAGCATTCGGCACCTTTGTGGAAGCTCCGGCAGGGGTCCTCCGGGTGTCTGAGCTGCCTCTTGACCAAGTAACGGAAAGGAAGGACTCTGGGCTCCTCCGCCTCTCCTGCTCACTGCATCTGAAATCACCTCAATCACGTGCAACCTTCTGCTTGCTTTGTTTTAGAATAGAAAAGGGCTGGAAGGGACCTTGGAGGTCTTCCAGTCCAGCCTCTGCTCAAGTGACTGTCTAGTCTCCTCTTAAAGACCTCCAGCGATGGAGCACCCACGATTCCTGAAGACAAGCAGTTCCGCTGGTTGATTGTCCTCACTGTTAGGAGGTTTCTCCTTCATTCTCTCCTTGATGAGTTTCCATCTTGTCCTGCCCTCTGGTGCTTTGGAGAATAAACTGACCCCCTCCTCTTGGTGGCAGCCCCCCAAATACTGGAACACTGCTATCATGTCACACCCCACACACACCAGTCCTTCTTTTCTCTAGACTGGCCAAACCCAAATCCTGCCATCGTTCTTCATATGCTTTAGCCTCCAGGCCTCCAATCATCTTAGTTGCTCTTCTCTGCACCCTCTCCAAAGTCTCAATGTCTCTCCTGCACTGCAGGGACAAAACTGGGTGCAGCACTCCCACCAGGGTTTTATAAAGTGGTGCTAACAGTTAACACAATCCCAACTCTATGCCTCTGTTTATACAACCAAGGATTGTGTTAGCTTCTTTGGCTGCTGCCGCACACTGCTGGCTCCTGTTTAAGTGATCGTCCCCTAGGTCTCCAAGGTCCTTCTCACAGCTACTGTTTTTGAGCCAGGTTTTGCCTAATCTCTACTTGTACCTTTGGTGTTTCCTACCTAGCTGCAAAACCTTACTTTCCTCCATATTAAATTTCATTCTGTTAGATTGCTGAGCTTGAGAATACTGATCTTGACATGGTTCTTATAAATCTTCTGGAATATCAAAGTTCCTATGTCTCCAAAAAAAACCCTCCAGGTGATTGTTCCATGTAGGAAGGGTATGGAGGGATATAGAAGATAGATCAATGTCCCTCTGTAAGGCTAAGGATAGTGGCTTCATGACTGAGCCAAAAAAAAAATGGCAATGCAATTTCTGTGCCAAGGCTAGGGCAGAAGTGTGTATCAGCCCTCTGATCAGCCACAAACACAACTGGTTAGTCCTCCAGGCTGTTGATCAAGCAGGACATTTTCCATACAGAACAACAAGAAACTCAGATAACGTTCAGGGGCAAAGAAACACAACTTCAGGAAATTCCAATGGGCGTATTTTTCACAGAGTCGCAACTTCTACGTCTGACTTCTAGAAGTCAGGATGGCGTTTGGCTTCAGACCTGCAGCGAATGCGTTAACTTCACATTTGGGAAGAGTGTTGCCTTTTGGAAAAAAAGGTCCCAGAGCTGGCCAAGTATAATAAAAGCTAAATGAAGCCCATTCGTTCGCCTTTTGTCAATATTTTCATAGCAACAAACAGATCAAATTCAAGATATACCAGGCTGTTTATTTTGTGCATCCATCGGGCTTTGATACATTTAATTTCAAATGAATTCCCCATGAATGGTTTTAGCACAGCAGATTTAAAACATCTTTGTATTCCATTTTGCTTTTTGTGTTTGTAACGCAGTATTCTGCTCTGTGGGATCTTTTATTATACACATTTTTTTTTCTTAAAAGGCTCCAAAGATGCATCTGTTTTCATTCACAGCTTTTCCTAACATTTTAAATGTTAATTTTTATGCTTTAAGTATGACCTAAGACACTGTCGCAGAAATACTTGATGTTGCTCATGTTCTGTGGAGTTGTTTTAGAAACCAATTTGTGTCTTTGTCAAAAACTGTTAAGACTCCTGCTGCTGGCTGATCCTGCTTGGAACAGTGAAGCAAGAACCAACGACGTGGGAAGGAAGGTGAGAATATCCTTCGGAAGGCCCTTGGTTGGGCTGACTCTCCCAACAGGCACAAAGGGAGGCGAAGAAAGGTGAAGTCGCCTCCAGGTAACAAAGCCAGGGAGAGTTTTTGGGCCATACACCAAACTTTTACCCCTTGCCTTCTTCTGGGACTTTGAGCTTTACTTTTCAGTAGGGTCCACAGTCTGTTGATTTCCTGGTCACCCATTCAAATAATAGCCCGATCTCACCCTGCTTACTTTTTTGAGATCTTGAAGCAACTCCCCTTGCCGACCCCCACTCCCCAGTTAATGTAACAACAATCTAAAAGCGGGTTGACATTCTCTATTTCTCATGCAACTTCCAACTTCTTGGTCTAGTTCAAGGGTAGGCAACGTTGGCTCTTTTATGACTCATGGACTTCAACTCCCAGAATTCCCGAAGTCCATGAGTCGTAAAAGAGCCAAGGTTGCCTACCCCTGGTCTAGTTTACATCCCTGGGACTTCCTTGGGCTCCCCATCCAGACAAACGTACGTAGCGGCTCTGCCCAGACACAGCCAGTCCACCAAGCCTTGCTACCAGGGCTTAAGTTGCTCATGTAGGTTTATTGATTTGATTCTATAAAATCTTCCCTTACAAAATCAGAGTAAGAGAAACTAGCCGTCTACTCATTGCTGCCGATTCTGGCATGACGGCGCCTATGATAGTTGTGAATGCGCCAACACTGGAAGGCTTTAAGATGAGAACGGACGGTCATTTGTCTGAAATGGTGTATAGGGTTTCCTGCCTGAGCAGGGGGTTGGACTAGAAGACCCCCAAGGTCCCTCCCAACGGTGTCATTCTATTCTGAACCTCATCAATCTGTCGTTCGCCTTAGCTCAGCCCACAAAGGAAGGAAGAAGCGAGGGGGGAATTCAAGATTGCTCACCTTGGCTCTATTTGATTTAGGAGGAGGGAAGGGGCTCTCAGCCAGACTTTCAAGATTGCTTGAACATTGATGAAATTTATTAAAGAATAAAGGAGAGTTCCAGCAGGTAAACAGTAATAATGTTTACCTATCCATCTACCTACCTCCTAAAAATAAAAATTGGGTTTATTATCTTGAAGTTGTGTCATCTTCTCAATGCTACTTTATTGACTGCCTCTGGTAATTTTCCTGGTAGCTTTATTAAAGCTTATTTTTTTTCTTTAATTTCTTTTAACTGCCAGGAGTCCTATTAACTGGGCGATTTGCAAATGTAATAAAACATAAATGCATTACCTTTACAAATAATGTTAATAAACTAGAATATTCTGAATCCTAACCTCCAGATAACAGCTGACTTACCTGACTCCAGAACAGATCCTTCATAAGGCATAATGTGGTCTCATTACTGGGGGTTATCATCAAAAAGTAGAAAAAAATGGATATCCTAAAGGGAAAAAAATGGATTGAGAGATGGTAAAAAGATTCATTTCTTGTGATTTTTTTTTCTTCTTTAGAACATTAACAAAGAATTTACATTATAGATTATTTATAACTGTTTGCATTCTAGAGTATTTTCAAAACACAGCATCCTCGTTATTCCCAAAACAATGAAATGGCAAAAAACCAAGATACTTTACTACATTTTTGATCAGTTACGAAGTTTTTTGCGTAAAGCTGAGCAAGCCTTATCTTTCAAATTGAAGGACACATTTATGTAAAAACAAGTGCAAAAATACTCATGATTTTAAAATAATATTAGCATTGGAACAGGAAGTGTCTCTTTCAAATTGTTAGTTTCAGACTAACATCTATAAAGGCCTCCGAATGTTATGCCAGGCTAGTTTAAGTAAACCTCACTGCATCAGATAACAAGGATTTGCCAGAGATTGATCTAGGCACATATAAAATGTATTTTCTGAGTCAAATTACATCCTACACTGTTTTAAAGAGATATTTAAGTTGTCCTTTTTTCAGGAAAGGAGGACTTTATCTGGAATAAATACCTGATCCAAAGTGGGCCTCAAGCCAAACTCCTTGCCAAAAAAATTCTTCTCCCAACTTTTTGCAGTAAATAATCCCTTTAAGAAAATATGGTTACCAGATGTTTGGATAGGAGAACAAAATTATAACGTTTCTAGCAGTGAGCTTCTTTGATCCTTCATGTTTGATGGATCTTAATTGTGATTCTTCCCTCAAAAATGACAGTGGAAGAAAAATAAATAAATAAATAAATAAATAAATAAATAAATAAATAAACAAACAAACAAACAAACAAACAAACAAACAAACAAGGAGTCTGATCTGAAATAATCTTATCAGAATGATATGTTGCTGCATCTATCCCAATGCAGTCCTTCTTCACGTGGGTTGAAGTGGCCCTTATAGCAGCCTTGAAGCAAAATCTCCAGCTGATGTATTGAGAACAACGTTGTGTGAAAACTATCCACAAACTGTCCTAAAAGCCTTCAAGAATTAAAATTAGGCACATCTCAGATTAATTCACGGGCTGACATTTGAAGATATTTCCCATGTCTTCAATGCTTTTCTCAGTTCTGGAAAATATGAGTAATATCCATGAGAAGAAAATTGTTAAAGTTTATAAAAAAAAATATTCCATTCTCATTGTAAGTAGAAGCTGTTTGCTGAAGGCATGGCTTCCAAGTCTGGTTATAATCTTCTGGAAGTTCCCACTTCAGTTTTTCCACATCTGGAATCTCCAAGTTCAGTATTGGCTGTAGCCCCAAACATGATTCCACCTTTTATATGGTGGAAAATCTGGAAGTCTCCTAAGTTTTCCAAGAATATTTGCAAGCCTCTTTCACCATTTCTTTCTTCCATGACCGTCAAATCCCTGCAGAAGACATGAAAATTCTGTTTTTCTCTTTCCTTCTCCAGCAACCATCTGAAGCATTCAAGAGCTTATGGCCTGTTCGTATCTCACTCTGTAGAACCACCATTTCGTCCATACTATTTCCCATTTTTGGCAAAACGTTGATTGTTGTTCATGCCTACTGCTCTTTTCGGCTTCCTTTCAGCCTCTCCATCATCTCTCACACGTTAAGTTTTTACTCAGTAGAACTTCCTCAGAGATCTTCTGAGCGATGCACAGTGCTGTTGCTACGGTTGCTATCACTTTAGGTTTGTCATCTTATCAACAAAACATCCTCCCACCTCAATCCCATCTGATTTTGCAAAACTGAGAAAGTTTCCATCTCCTCTAGTTTTGGGCTCTCAAACTGTGTGCCACGATCCCTCAAGAGTCCGTAACCAACTTGAAGGGAGGGATCCACTCATTTTTTAAAAAGTCGGTCCAGCTTGCAGAGGCAACATATTAACATATTCATCCCTATATCACCTGTCAGGTGTGTAACAGGATCACACGAGCAAAGTCAAGAGGGCATCTCGAATGATGGCTAAGCCTGTGGGCCATCTCTCAGAAGTAGCTTGATTGAACAGTGACTTCTGGTTTGCCATGTAGCGGTGTATCTTGGAGCACCCGCAGATTAGTGTTTTTTATCTGTTATTTTGAATTTTAAACTTTTGAAATGCACGGAAGAGAAAAGGTAACTATGACTCGTCTACTGATAAAAATAAGCCTAACTGAAGACATTATGACACAAGTCACATAACTTTGGGGGAAGAGGTACGATTATTTCTCACAGGGCTATAAGCCCAGGGGAGTGTTCAATTGACTCACGAGAAGTCGCACTTCTATTGTTTTGTGGGGGTCATGACATCACTAAGTAGAGAAAACCTTCTTCGTAGTTTAATAAACTAAAGTTGACATTCAGAAAATAAGTTCATATTCAACACTTCCTTCTCAATTTCCAGCACATCAGAACCAGAATGACCTCACTCAACAAACAAAGGTGGTTATTACGTTGTGGCTTCGGGATTAAAATGACCTTGGTCAATGCAAATTTGCCTCTTCTGATTAATCAACTCCAGCTAAACGACTATTCTATTAATTTAATGTATTAAATCCTAACAGTTCTAACACCTTCACCTTCTTAGCAATTAAACAATCTCTTATTACAGTCCGGTTATCTTTATGGCAATATTTGACGAATACATTATTTTATAATATTTAGCAATATAATATCTAACCCTGAAAATGTCAACAGATATGCAAGTCAGATGATTTTAGCTTTCAATCCTGTCATCTTTAAAATACTGTAATAAATAGAACTGCTGTCCTAACTAGAAACTGATTCAAGACAAGGCTGCAGTTGAGTAAGCTGAATCGATGGAGACATGTTTCAACTTATTGAACTTCTGATTTTCTTCCTCTTTCCTATTTGTGGATTTTAAAACTAGAAAATACATATTTTAATTAATCAGATAGCTTTTTCATAGAAAAGAAAGCCCACCTGTTTCAGTTAATGATATATCTTCAATATTATATTATAATTTTTCCTACATTAAACCCAAAGAGTCTATATCAAAAAACCTCTCAAGATAATTTTGGGATTTTAACTCTGTGAATCTGTTTGGCATTCTTTCCGGCTGAGAGTCTTGATTAAATCAATTCCACTAAGACATTAAAAAGTGACTTTGATGATAACCCATAGATGGCACTACACTTATTTGACATTTCAGTGAAATCAGTTTAACAAATATGAGATACAATGGATCAAATTTTCATTTATAATGCACCCACATATTTACAGATAAGTCCATCTGGAGAACTACCGTAATTTACATGATATGTGTTAATTTATGGCACTGTGCAACTGACGTCTTTAGGTCATTTGAATAATTATGCAAATGACATTTTTAGGTCTTTTCTGTAATTATACAAATGATGAAAACTGTCACAAATCATCTAAAAACACTGACTGTGTGATTTACACAAATGTCATAAATTACGTCAATCTGTGGTGGACATTTGGAAGTTAAGATATATATAGCTTTCCCCCCAATGATTAATTAAATCAAAATTTCAATTTATATAAATTATAATCTTTCTAGAATATGTTGGAAGGGATGCAAGCAAACAAGCATCTCTTGATGCCTTGGTGTAAAGTTCAGTTAGCTAATAATTCTGATCAAACTGGTGAGCTTATTCCATTCCATTCCATTCCATTCCATTCCAGTATAACAGAGCTGGAAGGGACCTTGGAGGTCTTCTAGTCCAACTTTCTGCTCAAACAAGAGACCCTAAACCATTCTGGACAAATGGCCGTCCAGTCTCTTCTTGAAAGCCTCCAGTGATGGAGCACCCACCACTTCTGGAGGCAAGCCATTATACCGATTAATTTTTCTCACTGTCAGGAAATCTCCCTAATTCTAGTTTGGATCTCTCTTTGGTAAGCTTCCAACCATTATTTCTTGTCCTGCCCTGAGTTGCTTTGGAGAAAATGTTGAATCACAAAACCCGAAGACCTGCAAATAGAATGAGCGTGCCAAAAGAAAGCACAGATACGATAGGTGCAATCCCAAAACATCTGGAACCCCACTTGAACAGCATCAGCAGAGATAAAATCCCTATCAATCAATTGCAAAAGGCAGTTTTACTTGGAACAGCTCACATCCTGCAATATCTTTAAAGTTATTAAACAACACCTGCCTAACTAGCAGATATCTATGCTAGTTATATTAGTTATAGTAATTAATCAAGGAAAGTCAAGTTACAAAATTAAATTTATGGTTCAGCCACAGTTAAGTGCAATTAAGTTTCCATGTCATAGAAAGCTCCTCACATCCCCTTACCAAAGAAAGCAGTATTTTAAAATACTTACTTTTACTTTTAAGTAAAAATGGTTACCTTGCGTGGATAAAAGCACGGACAAGTCATTCTGAACGATGTTGGTATAAAATAAATTCGGTGCTTAATTAAATTTCTGATTCCTTTCCTGTTTGCCTGCCTTTCATTTCCCTCAAAACTGCAGCTTCATCTTTTTCTGTGCTTGGTACAACGTTGCTTACGCCCCCAGAAAATTAGTAAGATGGGTATATATTTATGTAATTATAACGGAGAACTATTTTTTAAAAAAAAAATAATTGGAAGGATAATATAGCATTTTATCACGCTAGCGCTCAAGCTACCAGAATTTAAGCCCACAGCCTAAGCTCCCCATCCACCCACTTAGCAGTATGTTCCATTTAACTTAATATAGCTTGTTTCTATTCTGGAATAACAGACTTTGTTGCATTTAAACAATTTCAGTGACTAATTCCTCTCCCATGCAGATGGCTGGGCTGCAAAAAACCTCCCAAAGGGCTAAATCAACTGCGGCCTCCTTGCGAGAAGAGACGCGTGGCCTCCCTGCGCACCTGCCTTCCCATCGCAAGGCATGGAGTGGCCCCGGGCCGCTGGGTCTCCTCCGGCGGGTTCCAATGGTAGCAACGAGAGGAGAGAGAGAGAGAGAGAGAGAGAGAGAGAGAGAGAGAGAGGGAGAGAGAGAGGGAGAGAGGGAGAGAGAGAGAGAGAGAGGGAGAGGGAGAGGGAGAGAGAGAGAGAGAGAGAGAGGGAGAGAGAGAGGCACAAGCGGCACGCTACCTGGGCTTCCTCCCTTCCAGATGTTCTCCTCCACCCGCCGTGGCTCCAAGTTCTCTCGGCTGAGGACTCCTTAAGTTATAAAAGCACACCAAGGTGCATCACTGGCTGCGTGGCTGAAATGTCTTCCGGAAGGAGAATGAAACTCTCAGCTGCCGTCCCCCCCACTCCAGCCTGGTCAGCAGCCCCCCTCTTCCCCCCCCCGCAAGAACACTGAGATGGGCTTCCACAAATAGCTGGGAAGTTATATTAAGAACCCGTCTGATGTCCTGCCAAGGTCTTTGATATTCTTCCAGAGTCCAGAGGTCAGGGGCTGCTTATTCGCAGGCGGGAGAGGTGTTTTGTAAGCCATCCAACGTGTGCTACTTGAGTGTAAGGGAGCACACAACGCAGGGAAGGCCAGATGGGTCTTTCTTGGCGCCCTGGTTGGGCTGGATTCAAGAGGTAGGAAGGAGAGCAGCTTCCAAGCTCTTGAACAGGGCTGCAGCGATTGGCATTTGGACCCAAGAGGGAACTCCACGGGGAGAGGGGAACAGGAGGACTGCCGACAACCAGATCCATAAAACGCACTAAAAGAAAATCCCATTGAGTTAAAGCAAGAGAGCCCCAATTCCATCAGCCTGAGGTCTTCACCAAGTAGTGCACGGCATGTCAAAGGAAGGGAGAGGAGAGGAGAGGAAAGGGAAAGAAAATAAAAGTAAATGGACAAAGAAGGGAAAGGAAAAGTGGGGTGGGAAGTCTGAGTGGGTGAGGTGTAGGCGCATAAAAGGAGTGGGACTTTGGTTGAATTGGAATTGCCATGGCTGCAATCCTGACTGTTTTGACACACAGCTGCTCCGTGAACACCCTGAAATCTCCATAAAATTTCATAAAGTGCAGAAAAGCGACCAAAGACTTTGGGCTCCTTCCTTTCAGAGGACTGGGGAGTCACAGAAGTGACACAGGTGGGCCATCTGTGGCTTTTTTGTGGCACTTTTTGCATCCTTTTTAAAATGCCAAAATAATAATAACAACAACAGCAACAACAACAACAATAAAAAACACCCCACACTGAGCTGAAGCTCCATCCTGGAGAACAATTTAAAGTTTAGGAGAAAAGGAGAAGAACTGTCAGAGATGGATTTAGTGCTATTTCCGTCCTCTTCACACAATAAAGCCAAATATAATTCTAGGGAAATCCCAATGTGCAATTTCCATGTGCTCCGATGTGTTCCAAAACACAGTTGGACACAACATCCCTGTGCCAAACTCATGTACTTGGACACATTTTAAATGCAGTCCCAGGGTGCATCGAAATAAGATAGGATGACCCAGAACAGAATATTCGACATGCAAAAACTGGGGCCTATCAGCCCTGAGCCCTCCGTCCCAAGGAAGGCGGAGGGAGCTGTTTCACAGACAGGAAGATACAACTGGCCAGAGGCCAGAAGGCACCAGCCAGGAGTGCAAGACTTATATGTTGTATTTTCAACCTGTGGGATCCTTTCCTGTATTCAGTCCTCTACAAATCATACCCGGAATAAAAACGGAACAAGCTAAGAAAGCTAAAATTTCTACGCTGTGAAACCAAAGCAACATCCAACTTTCATTTATGACTGGAGTAAAGAGAAAGAAAACAAGCTGAAATGGATGAAACAGAATCAGCTCTTTGCTGGGCAACAAGTGTCAAAATCAAGAAAGAGCACAAAGGCACAAACAAAAATTGCAGAACCGCCCGTGCAAAAACATCTCCCTGGTTGATGGAGAGGCAGTAAATGAGCAGAGTTCCTCCTGTAATATTTGCAAAAAAAAATACGGCAGGGGGGGGAGAGGGCAGCATCGGAGGATCTTGCCATATCATGGAAAGCTGTAGACTAGGCGGGAAGGGCAAACCGCTGGATGCCGTTGCTAATTGAATCAGGAGGTCCCCGGGAGTCAAGCTCCAATTAAGGGTGTCCTTATTTTGTATCAGGTAGAAAATACTGAATATAGCAGCTCCCAATTAAGACAATTCTCTTGCTCTCCTTCTAGTGCCTTCCCTTCCTTTGAGAAGCTAAGCAGGATCAGAAAGGGTCCCTTCTTTGAAGGGAGATTCCAGGAAAATCCCAAAACGGACTGAGACTAGCAAGGATGTAGTCCCTTCTGAGATGATATTAGGACCATCTGAGTTCCATTTATTCATCTCTTTCCATCCTTTTAAGCAGATCTTGATTCCTGGTGATGTCACGGGTAGGACCATGTAACGTTTGTCACAGCAACGGAAATAGTTTTGGGATTTTCCTGGAGTCTCCCTTCAAAGAAGTGACCCTTTCTGATCCTGCTTAGCTTCTCAAACCAAGTTGCCACGCTGAGCATCTCGTGGTTACAATGCAAATAACAGGTATCGGGAATCACAGAATAACTATGCAGTTTCGGAATACAATTTTTGAACAGTTTACAAATAAAAGTTAACAGCATAGTCCCTCTCTGTGTTTTCTTCCTCACATCCAGAATAGCATGCCAATCATTCAGGATTTTTCACTATTTTAGGGAGAGACTTCTCATTCTGCTTAAAAGGAACCGAGAGCAACCCACTTTGCGTACCATAGATTGCTTGTTTATTTATTTCCTGCCTTCATTATTTTTACAGATAACTCAACATGGCAAATATATCTTTGCCTCCCAGTATAGGCATAGGGTCTCCGTGTAATAACAAAGTAGTAACAATCGTAATAATGATACCAGCAAGAGAAGACAGTGGAACAGAGGAGAATGATGCAAGTAATACAGCCACACCACGTGGGTACATAGACACAGACACAAGACATCCCTGTGGGAATTATGGAGGACCATATTCTTTTCTCTTTCAAACCTCTGCAGAAAAATTGCTGGGAGCAAAGTGAAGGTATTGAGAGGAAACGCCATCCTATCTCAGTGCAGTCCTAGATCAAAGACATAATCACTCAAGGTGTATATAATACAACACCACCACCTGGTCCTTTCAACAGTTCCAAGAAGGCTCCACCCCCCCCCCGTTTGCGCCACTCAGGTGACCCTGAGGACCACAGGTGAGCCTCCAGGTGGCCTCAACGACTCTCTGAAAGGAGGCAAAGGACCAGCGGTCTGCAAGGAGTATAAATCCCTCCATTCCCCCCACCATCCGGCCAGAGCTGAAGGACCTTCTTGGATGAGAAACAAAAATTAAATTCTGTTGTCTGCTCTCAGGAGAAAGTATATGTAGTAGGAAAGTAGGAAAAGGAAGGGTGACAACAGCTCCAACAGGAAGCAAAGGGCAAAAGTAATTAAATACTTCTAGATCTATTTAGATGCTTGATGAAACTCACTATGAGAGCAATCTGTTTTTAATCTTAAGAGGAAATAATGTATACTAAGCCATCTCCTTCAGTTTTTCTAAGGGCTTGAAAAACTGCCATCAAAATATCCAGAAATAAATGTACAGTAATCTCCTGCTTTGTTATTACAGGTGGACCTTATTTTGCATTCACTGAGGAAGGCAAAATTTTACAGCTCTATTGGGGGGGAAAAGCCTTTTGCGTCCCCCTCCTGATGGATATTTAATGATTTCTCCTTGGCAAGGCAAGCATAACTGGATGATCAAGACTATATGCACTTACTTGCCTGCCAAGAAACAATTGATATCGTTATAACTATTATTGCTATTAATAATATATTCACAAATGGGTCAGATTTCCTTTCATTGCTCTTAAAAGTGAAGAACTTCTTTAAATTCTAAAATACTGACTTTTAAAATGATGTATTTTCAATACTGACATGCTTTAAAAAAAAGGAAAGCTAGGGTAAAATAATTTTTGAGAGGTCTACACTAATAGTGGGCTGTATGAACAAGTGTGATATAAAATTAAATTATGATTATTATTCCATCCCTAAAAGTTCAAAACAAAACTGAGGACAATGGGCAAGCAAACATTACGAACGCCAGGGATGGAACAAGAAAATGAAAACAGATTTACGCAACTCAAATTTACTAATGGAGAAATTCACGTTGGCTGTGAAATGCCTCATTGCTTTTAACCATCTGGATTTCTCCTCCCGGTAGGCATCTTCTGGGCCCTACTGAAACCGTCTGGCCTGTTCAGTCTTATCCATCACCTTTATCTGCTTGTGGCAGCCTCTAACACAGAAGCTTCCACTGGATTTTGGTTTAAAATAGACTTCAAATAAGGATGGAGATGATGAACCATCTAAGAGCTTTGAGGGAATTCTCCAAATTTTAAGAAGCTTAATGGAATTATCTCTGAGATTTTATCTCTTATTCCATCTCCAGTCCACTTGAATGTCAGAGGTGAAATATCCTCGTCAGTAATATCCCTAATGGTTTGACAACTATCATCCAGGCGCCCTCTATTTTTTCTAAGTTCCCAGCCAACGTGGTCATTGTGGAGAATTCTGGGAGTTGAAGTTCACATATCAGGAAGATACCCTGCTAATGTCTGAATATAAACATTCTTTCATCTCTGAAGATTTTAGTAAGAAAACCTCAAATATATTTTATCTATTCTTCCTGCTTTTATCCAACTCCTACTCATCTATCTGTGTGAGATACAAAATCGTTTAATTGGTTTTTAATGGTTTTCATTAGTTGCTCATTTGTAATTATTTTTTGTCGCGCATTATTTAATTGTGTGAGACACCCAGACACACAGATGTGAGATGGGTAGCAGGTAAACTGAACAAATAAAGTAAAATAAAAACATTGGATATTATAGCCTTGAAATGTGGGGTTCCTGGCACTCTCTGAACTTGGTTGTTTCCTTGCAGACATTTCATTACCCAGCTAACTTCATTTGTGCGCTGGTGATGCTGCCGACACGGGCAACGAAACGTCTGCAAGGAAACAACCAGGTTCAGAGAGCGCCAGGGACTCCGCAGTTCAATCCTGAGTTACAAATATTCTCCTCTATTGGAACATCTTGAAAGACGCGGCTTTTTTATCTGGACTACGAGTACCAGTGTCCAAGAGCTGGAGGCAAAGAAGTGAAGGCGGTAGCGGTACAAGCAAAATTTTGCCCATTCTTGAGATGATAATCTGGATATTTTTGCCTGGAATATCCCTGCAAGGGGAAAGAGGCAAGGATGAGGCAAAGGGGATGGAAACACGTCACATACAACACTTGCTCATCAACAAATTGGGGAAGTTCTTGGGAGGTAATATTAATGTCAAGATGGCAGTAGTATATCCAATTTTTTTTTAAAAAAAGGGGGGACCCAAAAGTTACATCCCCTTCTGTGGTACTGTTGAATCACTGCACTGTTTCTACACCCCAAGTCTTAACAGCCTTTTGTGCTTGAAAAAATACCTCAAGACATCTGCAGGAAAATACAATGACACCGCAAGGCAATGTGTGTAATGATGCATCTCAGTAAGCTATTACTTAGATGGTGGTGGTGGGGGGGACCAGAAACTCCCCAGGACTGTGGGCTAGCCTAGTGTGTCCCAAAATCTTGGCCGCTTTCAGATGTGTGGACTTCAATGCCCAGAACCCCCCACCCAGCATTTCCACCATCCCCTTCCAATGTTTGTGAAGTTTTGGAGTCCCCTCCTTAAGGGTTAGGCTTTGTAAAGCCTGGCCACTTTCAGATGTGTGGACTTCAACTCCCAGAGGTCTTGCTGGGCAATGAAGTCCACACCTCCTAAAAGTGGCCAAGGTTGAGAAACACTGGGCTAGACTAAGGACGTGGGTGTGCTTGTGTGTGTGTGTGGGGGGGGGGAATTCTGAAAGAGAACAGTGGCTGACCACATCTGTATTATTGCCCACAAAAAAGGAGCTGACTTTAACTCAGGGGAGAAAGTACTGTGTAATCTACCACATTCCAGAATCTTAGGAATCGCAATCGGGCAGATCACGATAACCCGTGGAGCACGGAGTTATTATCCACGGAAGCCACTGACTTTCAGACAGCCGTTTCGGAGGGAATCCCGCAGCCCTAGGCAAAGGCACTGGCGTCTTCTGCTTTGACTTGATCCACTTTGCGGTCCAAAACCAAAGAATGCCGCCAGATGGTATACCCGTATCCCTGAAAAATTGTTAACCGAAGCATTCCCCCACACACACCCCCAATTTGAATTGCTGTGACTTTTAATACCCACACAGCACATGGTATAATTATCGCAATTTTATAGCTGCCCTAACAGAGAGATGGAGGTATCAAGTGACTTGCCAAAGGTCAAGGAGGAAAGTGGGAATAAAGCTGCAAATAGAAGCCGGCTTCCTGTCTTCTGGACCAGCGAAGCCTACTTTCCTGTTGAAGACACACACACACACCCCACACCGAACATGCCCCTTTTCTGGGTCACCATGCGAGGGAGTAGGTGTTTCAGCAACAGGATGCAAGCAATTAATTACAACATCCCTATTAGGACATCCCTGGAGCTGAGGCCAGGCAAAGCTGAAATCAGATTAAGAACCTCTGACAAAAAAAAAAATATTCCTAAACACAGCTTGACATTATTCTGCAACATCGGAACCCTAAATTTTTAATCATAAGATGAAACCCAGAAGGATCTCTTTAATACTCTCACGCTGTAAAGGTAATCCAGCCCAGGGCCCTCTGGATAAATGAATTTAGTTTTCATGTCTCCCACGGTAGGGAAGGGAGAGCCATTCCGGCTTGGGAAGGACGGCCGGGGGTCCCCCGGGGCCTTCGGAAGAAATGAACTCCTGCTAGACCCCTGGCTCCTTCCCGGCAGAGCAAGAGAGAAGGAGAATTATGGCAGCAAACTTCTCCAAGCTGTCATTCCCAAGAAAGGAAAAGCAAAAACAAAAAACAACCTGTTAGCGGATCTGCTAAATCCTCATAACCTTGCAGTGCATTAAATCCAGTTTGATGGATAGCAAAGTCTGTCTACAAGGTTAAAATGATGCGTATGTAGGGAGATAGATTATAATTATTTGCCAGATGAAAACATCTGGAAAAGGATGACTAACACAGGGAAAAAAGGAATTTTGCCGGGGGGGGGAGGGGTGTCAAAAAAACCAGGAAGATCATTGAAGCCCCCCCCCCCCATTTAACGTGTCTGTCACATGCGCGGATCCGTCTTTCAAGAACAGGCTCCGGAGCAGATTCCAACGGCCTTCTCAGTGGTTCAAAATGTATCTTAATAACAATGTAATAACTTTGTATTAAACTTCTACAAAAGTCCTTGTCCTGTAAAATCACATCACCCTTTAGAAGTAACACCAGCACTGAAAAAAGTGGCTTGCAATATTACTCACACTTTGACCCCAGTCGCGTGATCCAAGTCAGGGCCCTTGGCAACCGGCAGGCTGTCTATGGCAGCTGCAGCCTCCCGGGGTGTGTGTGTGTGTGTGTGTGTGTCATGTGATCGCCATCTCCATCCTTCCCAGCCAGCTTCTGGCAAGCAAAGTCAATGGGTTCTGGATTTGGTTAATGACCGTGTGGTTCACTGCAGTGATTCGCTTAGCAACCATGGAGAAAAATGTAAAAGCGTGCATAACTCATTTAACCATTGCCTCACTTAGCAACAGAAATTATAATCCTGATTGTGGTCGTAAATCAAGGACTATCTGGATTGTTGCCACACAAATCTACACAGGTCCCTCCACGAAAGCCCCTGTGTGGGGCGCCTTCTTCTTCTGCTGCTTGCCTTCCTGGGACTCTGCTTCGCTCACCGCCTTCAGCCTAGCCCAGGGGTAGGCAACCTTGGCTCTTTTATGACTTGTGGACTTCAACTCCCAGAATTCCTGAGCCAGCATGGGGGAACTATGGCCCCCTCATGAACCGTGGACTTCAACTCCCAGAATTCCTGAGCCAGCCTGGCTCAGCTTGGAAACCTCTCCCTTTCCCCTCAGCGTGGCTGGCTCAGGAATTCTGGGAGTTGAAGTCCACCAGTCATAAAAGAGCCAAGGTTGCCTACCCATGTGCTAGCCCATTGGAGGCCAATAGTCCGTTTTGATTGCACCCATCGTTTATCCACCGCTAAAATACAAAACTCTGGAACGACACGGAAGCACCACGTAGGCCAGTCTGGAGCATATCAACAGGGGTCTCCTCAGAAGGGTGTCCCAAAACACAGAATGGCAGCCACCACCAATATATGTAAAATCAATTTATGGATGCATCAGTGTATGAAAAAAGGGTAGAGGGTTATGATTGTGTAGTCGTGGGCATCATTTTGACTTTTTGGACACCGGTGGAGTAAGGAGGCTGGCCTGGGAAGGGCCGTATGTGGAAATTTGTTGAACCCTGGACCCTGGCAGGAGACGTTTTCAGGAAGGACTATCTGCATTTGCCTTTGGGTTCCTATCCCAAAAATTTTTTTGCCTGGATATGTTGGAAACCAGGGCGTTTGGAGAGGGAGAGAGCCCAGCTGCCCCATTTCCCATCATGCTCAGCGGGTCGGTGCCTTCCACTGGCACCAGTGTGTAGAAGCCTGGATGGCTGCAATGGTGCCACTGCTTAGCCAGCGCAGTCTGGGACAAAGCTGGAACAAGACCCATGACCATTTTCAGTCTGTTTATTAGAACATTTTCATAGCTGTCCTGCTCAGACAACAATGCATTAAAAAAAAATGCAGTGAGAAGTAACCCACACCATTAAAACAAAAACAAAAAACCCCAATTAAAAGGTAATTAGAACTAAAATGCAAAGTCTGCTGCTCTTGACCAGGTCAAAGGCCAAGACTCACCTGCTTTCTTGAAGGCCTACAGCCAATGGGTCACAACCAGCCCTGAGCAATAAAGCTGAAAGCGAAACGAATTAAACCCTGCCCACTTATAATCCATTTAGAAAACGTGCTTTTTCCGTACGCGTGTGCTCACCTCTTTGTGTATTTTTCATGTTAAACAATACTATTTGAAATTCTACAATGGCGGAATAAATGAGTGAATTCACAGCAGCGTATACTGGTCTCTCTATAAGGGTTGCATTCTGATTTGAATTCTGTAGCCTTAAGCCAGGGGTAGTCAACCTTGGCTCTTTTATGACTCGTGGACTTCAACTCCCAGAATTCCTGAGCCAGCATAGCTGGCTCAGGAATTCTGGGAATTGAAGTCCACGAGTCATAAAAGAGCCAAGGTTGACTACCCCTGCCTTAAGCGTTAGAAATTTGACTGAGGTCAGGCATTAAAAATATGGAAACCACAATTACCCCAAAGTTAGGATCTGCACCTGATATGACATCCTGAAGTTCAAGAAATTAAGACACACACACACACACACACAGACGCACAGCCCGGCCAAGGCATACTTCCATACATCGGAGCTGTTAAAAATAACAGAACTATTTCACTTCAGCCACCTCACTTTTGCACCATGACGGCAATCGGATCTTTGTGGGTGGATCTGGAAGCCCACGCGGAAAGGATGAGCCGGTCAGGACCTGGCAGAGTAAGAATAGGACCATAATCTTAATATTACTGAGGTATACAGCATCTGGCATTGCCGATATGGTAAAAAGCTTTTCTTAGCCAGCTGCCCAAACTGATACCAAGGATGAAAATCAGATCCAACGAGAAGTGAGCTCCAAAACTGGTGTGCTGTTGTGTTTTCCTCCTAGAATGCCCATTACCCAACTTTTTTTTATTTAAAAAAAAAATAAAGATACGTACAGACTTACGACTGGTTGAAGTTACCGAGGACCTCCCCAGAGCTACTACTTACAACCCAGTTTCACAGTTCTGACGGCTACCCCTTTCTCTCCAGGTCACAGGACTGCATTTTGGACAATTTACGGCTGTTTGCTCACCTGACTGTGAGCTTTGGAAGTTTTAATGGACACATTTGCTTAATGACTGCAAAAAAGTTATAAAATTGGGCAGGTGACCTGCTGCAGAATGACCAAAACTTATAACTGTAGTTGGGCTCAATTATAAATTGAGAACCACGGCTATTAAACTGTGGGTGTAAAAGGCTGTTTTGTGGGTTTGGGCCTGGATTCCGATCACTGCATCCCTAGTTAGATAAAGAATAGTTAAGACATACTTGCGTATCTGTTATTCCCTCTCTTTTGATTCACATGTACCTTTTGAACATGAGCAACTATGAAGGGACTTTGATAAATCTAACATTGTATGGGAAAGTTAGGTAAAAGTCAGACTATTAACTAATGTCAAGAATTTTGGTTGTGATATTTGAATGGATCCATGGGAGAGAATGTGGTTAAAAGGTTTGAAATTCACATCATCTTACAATTGAAAAGAAGTTTAAAACGAGGTACTACTGTTGGTATACGATGCCAGAGAAATTGTCTTACGATCCTAAAAGGTTCTTCTAATCGCTGTTGGAAATGTGAAAAACGTGGACTACTTGTAAGCAACATGGTTTATGGCATTGTATACAATGGGAGGGGGCACATTTGAGGGATCAAGGATCTCAAACTTCCAGAAAACCATCTGGTGATGTTGTGACATTATTGGGGTATAGGAAAGCAACTGAATTTTCTCTCCCTTCCTGTTGGTTTTTAAGAGTATTAAGGCTTAAGTTGCTCCCGTTATTACTCTTAGGGTGCCTGTTTTTCCCATGGCCAGAAACAGCTGTTTGGGGACCGGTGTGCACCCAGCTTCTGAAGACTGGGGACCGGAAGGAGGCGAATACATTTGCATCTTCCATTCTCATCTCCAGCCTTAGTTTAAGATAAGACTACCACTTGCACTCAACCACATCTCCTCCCAACTTTGCACTCCTGAGGGTCTGAGGGGCAGGAGGGACATATGGGGTCTTGGGTGGATGTTCCTATTAAACGGCGTCATTATTAATTGTGGGACATGTCTGTGGGATGCTACTAAGCTGACATATTGCAAGGGGGGAAGTGCTGAACTTCTTGGCTCGGCAGAACATGAGTCAATATGAAGCCATCTTCATTTGCATTTCCAATGGGAGATTTTTTATCACTGAGATATTTCTGAGATGCAAAATGTGTCATTACGGTATTGCTTATTTTTCTCTCCCTGTTTCTGAAGCTGTCAGAGAATAAGTAGGCTTACGTAATGATAATAATTCATTTTATAACAGTCTTGCTTCAAGGCTGTTATTCTAGTAGCGCGAAGCAAATGTCATCTTTAAAACCAACTTTGTGAGATGACCATAGGAGCTTTTTTATACTGACTCATAACAACCCCAAACAGACACCCATACACAACGGATGTTGGGTGGCCAAATAGAAGCCGTGGTTTTCTCCTCCGTGTTCTTCCAAGATTGAGGCTGATAAAGTGTCTAAAAACACAAAGACACTGTGGGCTTTGTGACTTCACACGCACAAGGCAAATTGGGATCTGCACCATTTCAACACAACATGCATTACAATATCAGAGCAGATGTCCCTTATGGGGCCTCTTATTATTTCCCTTTTTCCAGTCTCTTCCTCCCTTGACATTTCATTTGCCCCCAAATCTCTCTTAAGAATTACTTCCTTGGACTCTCTCTGGGGGCAATGATGTCCCCGGAGATCCTCAATGGTGCCGGTCATGGCGGTCCCACAGGTCCTCTTCCCAAAAAGGGCAACTGCGCTTTCCCTACCAGTCTGTTGGAACTGAAGAAGCTTTATAGCAGTGGTTCTCAACCGGTGGGTCGGGACCCCATTTGGGGTCGATCGACCATTTCATGGGTGTCGCCAAGCAAGGCTGTCCGCCATTTCTTTTGTCTGCCATTTTTTTTGTCCGCCATTTTTTCCCCCTTTTCTGGCGGGTGCCTTACCTCCCTTGGGCTGGGCCAGCTGGTGGTCGGCCTGCTCCGTCTCTGCCGCTTGCCAGCTACGCCTCGCCGGCGCAGGGGGTGGAACCACGCATGTGCGGCGTTCCCGGGCAGGGAAAGTCCTCGACTTATGACCGGTTGGGTAGTCCTCGACTTATGACCGGTTTAGTCCTCAACTTACGACCGGTTTAGTCCTTGACTTACGACCGGTTGGGGTCGCAGCATTAAAAAGGTTGAGAACCACTGCTTTATAGACACACATTGAGAGGACTACATCAGTCATGCATTAAAAATCAAATACTATCATTTCCCATCCACTCTGCAACACAAACGTTGCTACGTGACACCTGGTGCTTCCGTCCCCTTTGTAGCTATGGTCCAAATCAGCGAGGACAATATGAAGAGAGCCACCTCTACAAGCAAGAATCAAGCAAAAAAATCCAAATTTGGAACAAATTAAATCTAAAACACATCTAAAACACCTGAACAGACCCAAGACTTGTATTTCTACAATTCCACAACCTGTGGACTTCAACTTCCAGAATTCCCGCCATGAAGGGCCCCTAGCTTTCCATCCCTGGTCTATAGACTCAAAGCTCCCTTGAGCCTGGGGCCTTTCAGTTGCAATGCCCCCCCACCCCACCCCATTTTTGAACCATGGCTTTAAGAGCACTCTCCCAGTGACGGATTTGATCTAGAACTACTTCAGGCTAAGCAGCATTTTTAAAGGTTTAGAACAGTGGTTCTCAACCTTTTTAATGCCGTGACCCCAACCGGTCGTAAGTCGAGGACTAAACCGGTCGTAAGTTGAGGACTAAACCGGTCGTAAGTCGAGGACTAAATCGGTCGTAAGTCGAGGACTACCCAACCGGTCGTAAGTCGAGGACTTTCCCTGCCCGGGAGCGCCGCGCATGCGTGGTTCCGCCCCCTGCGCCGGCCGAGGCGTAGCTGGCAAGCGGCAGAGACGGAGCAGGCCGACCACCAGCTGGCCCAGCCCAAGGGAGGTAAGGCACCCGCCAGAAAAGGGGGGAAAAATGGTGGACAAAAAAAATGGCGGACAAAAAAAATGGCGGACAGCCTTGCTTGGCGACCCCCATGAAATGGTCGATCAACCCCAAATGGGGTCCCGACCCACAGGTTGAGAACCACTGGTTTAGAAGCTCAGACAAATCACCGGTTTTCAAATATTGCCCATTTCTGCCTCTGTTCCAACATCAGCTTCCTGAATATTGACACCACCACTACCTCATTTGAGCTATATCAAAAGTCAGGATCTCTGAATGGTTTTTCATGAGGAATAAATCACTGCCTGCCAAGAGAAATAATTTTAAAATTAACCCAGATCTTCCTTCTCTAAACAAAGTGTATATATGTCAATGCTAAGACCATTTATTCTCTGTCTAAAACGCTTTTCTTACCAAACTAAACAGACATTTTTACTTCTAAAATGGTTAAAGGTTTGCTTTGCCTAAAAAATAAATAAAAATCTGTTGGTTTTGGCTGATGAATCCCCGTGTGTGGAGATCCATTTCTGACCCCAATGAGATCCCCTCAGAGATTCCTTGCGTAGCCTCAGAGGTCGCTACCCCTCAAGCATCTGCTTTTCTTCATGCACAATAATGCAAAGTGATTTCTGAAGTGCTGTGCTGTCTAGGAGGATACCTTGGGGCCTATAAAGAAATAAAAGGCCATAATTTGAGCAGTAATAAGTAGAAAAATGCTGCCCTTGACCACTAGGTATCACTTAATGACCTGTTATTATGGCAGGTCCTGTTGCCAGTAGGAAAACAAATGCTGATGGAGGCTCGGTTGCTCCGTTCCGCTCTAACTTTGACGGTATCTATGACGGTCACATAATTCACCCAGGCCACAAACCACTGGCCTTTATCCTTAGATATTTAAGTTTTGTCAATATTTTAAAACTCCAGGGGGAAAATTCTTGGAAAAGTGAATGTCCTGCTGATTTTTGGTTTCTAATAACATGTTAGTATATAAATATGCTTTATATAAACATTATATATTACACAAGGTTGCCCAAAGGAAAGAGGGTTCCAAACATACCCATCCACATAAAACAATGTTTATAGAGTTCTATCCTGACTATAATCACTTACTAGAAAGCAGAAAATCTGAATTTTGCATTTGTAATAAAATCCATATACTAGCTGACTAAACATCTTTTAAAGTGGATGATAGTTTTTGATGTCAGGTTTACCCTCTGGGTCATACATTAATGCCAGGATTTAAGAGAACCCAGAAATATCCCTCAATCCTTTCCACGTCTGATTGCCAATAATGTACAAATGCACAAATTCTTTCAAAGATGATGCGAACAAGAGATCCAAAATACAAAGGGGTTGGACTGCTGGATAAGGCTGAGGAAGAAATTCAAATTTCCACTTGGATATGGTTTTCAGACAATGGGCTTGAATCTTTCTCAAACCCCCAGCTTAATGCACCTCCTAGTTTGTGGTGAGACTAGAAACAAATCAAGCTTCCATCAGCCATCCCCATGCAGGTTTTCTTTCAGGTCAAATGGATCTAGTACCTAGGTTTGCCTTGGCATGCTTTTGGTTTTCAAAGGAAAACCCTGAAGTGGGAAGAGTTGGAGCTTACACAAGGAGAAGAATCAAACCTGACTAGAACGGAAGGGCTGACAGAAGGAGGCCACACAACAGTCCTCATACATGAAACCACAAAAATATATACCGGCAAGGAAGAACTAAGACATGCGATGCATCAGAAAGACAGCTTTATACGTTCAAGGTGTGTCTCCGGTCCTCCAGCACTGAACCATGTCAGGAATCAGAAAACTTTCTTCTGACATCCTTGTTTTGCATTTATCAGAGGATCTCATAAGACTGAAAGATCAGTAAGGTCTAAGGCAGTGGTTCTCAACCTTTTTAATGCCGCGACCCCAACCGGTCGTAAGTCGAGGACTAAACCGGTCGTAAGTCGAGGACTACCCAACCGGTCGTAAGTCGAGGACTTTCCCTGCCCGGGAGCGCCGCGGATGCGTGGTTCCGCCCCCTGCGCCGGCCGAGGCGTAGCTGGCAAGCGGCAGAGACGGAGCAGGCCGACCACCAGCTGGCCCATCCCAAGGGAGGTAAGGCACCTGCCGGAAAAGGGGGAAAAAATGGTGGACAAAAAAAATGGCGGACAGCCTTGCTTGGCGACCCCCATGAAATGGTCGATCCACAGGTTGAGAACCACTGGTCTAAGGAAAAGACAGGATTTAAATCAAAGGTGTTGAAGTCCATGGGTCTTAAGTTTCCAAGGCTGAACACCCCTGATTTAAAACAAGGTATTTGATACTGTCAAACCCTAATTTAATGGGCCATCATGGCTGGAGGGGTGTCTGATAAACCCAAATGTCATAACATCCAAATGTATGCCCTTTGTGCAATTATGCAGATACTGGAAATTGCTGCAAATGGTGTAATTTGCATGAATTTGTTCTAACTACTTGGATACAATAGGCTTGTAGAATGGTGTATAGATGGATAGCCAAGATCCATTAAAAAAAGAACAAGATAATTTTCTTGGCCTCGTATAAAGAATGCCTTTCAAACGCATCCAGATCAGCCAACAAAATTAATTATTTTCCTGAGTAGTTGCTGAGTAGTTACTCATTTTCTATACCCAGCACCTAGATTGGAAGATTCTGGTGTAATGTTTCCAATCAGATGGGCAACTTAACTCCCCACTTCACGCTATCAATGAATGTTATTTCTTCTATTAACACCAGATGAGAATAATTTGGTAAAAGGGTAGAGGAGAATCAAATTAAGGGCACAGGTTGCATGTTGATTTTAAAAACCATAATTGTACGCACATTTCAATTTCTATGTAGCATGATGTCATTCTGCCAGCTAGTTATTATAATTATCCTGGTTAATATGGAATTCTAATATCTCAGGGTCAAGATTAAATGTACGGTTCTTCTACTTTGCTCAAGCTGTACTTCTAGATCAATTATTGGCAGGTCATTACAACTTCATATTCTCTGTGGGCATATTCATATATAATGCAACTTGAGTCTTCAGTAACCCTTAAGATGGGCTGATGGGAGACTGTTCCTCATTTAACTTGCATTTTTTAATTAGATAATCACCAGAGAATGGTTATCCCACAAATCATTTTAAAAACAGGGATGGTTTTCAAAGCTGTTCACTCACAATTCAACCGTGAGCCAGTAAGTGCTCACAAGTGCCATCCATGTGTCAAACAGGCCTCAAAGGATCACGCTGGTCTTCATATCCACTTTTAGCAATACCTAGCACTCAGCCAACCAGGCGCAGTCCATAAGCCGTAGTGGTCCTCCAAGGAGGTATAAATCTGCTGCTGCAGACTCTCTTGGAGAGCGGAGGCCATCCAGCCCTGCTGAATGCAGAAGGACCTGCAATCCTCAATTTAATGGGTCTTAAAAAGTGAGGCCTCTCCCCTTTGGATAAATTCAACTTTTGGTGATTTCATCAACAAGCCTACACCTATTTTCTTAGCCATAAATGCAAAAGTGGCTTGCCGCTATGTTCTTCCGGGAAGTTTTTGAACTTCCCAGCCCGGCCTACAACCTTGGAATTCCTGAATTGCTCCTCACCCCAAATCCGACCAGCTCTAATCCAGTGAAATGTCTCCGAGAAGAACAAAGGTCAGGTAACTGCTGCCACCTAGCTGAACGACGGCTCTCACAGCCATGTTTTAATATGAATAAGAAACCGAAAGCATAACTTTAAATATTTTTCGAGGATGGACAAAACGTTAACCAGTTTATATAAGAAAATTCACGTGTGTTTCAACCTAGTAAAATGTTTGCATAACTGAATCCAATAAATGTTATGTACTTTGGGGATATAATAAACAGTTCCTATACAGAGAGTTGTGTACAACAATCACTGTAGTTTTCATTAGACTTTATAAAGATTACTGCATGAATAACTTTAATGAACCCTACCTAACAATCTTTAATAATTAAGGCAACGTATATGATACATTGTTTAAAAAAATAAATAAAGCTAGTCCTTATTTAATGACTGGTCATTTAGCAACCACATGAAGTTGGAATGGACTGTATTCTGACAGCGATTTACAATATTTTCTGCCAGTTTCCAGTCTTTTGGGTGGGTTTTCTGCAAGAAACACCCATAGGAAAACATGGATCCCTGCATGTATTTGCTGCTGCAAAAAAGTCATAAAATTGGGTCTGGTGACGTGGCTGTCTTGACTTACAATTCTCATGACTTATGATGGATATTCCAGGCCCCGTTATGGTTGCAAATGGAGGACGACCTATACACCACCAGTCAGTTGTATTTTAGTCCAGTGCTGTTCTAATCACAATACTATTCCCCAGCCCCCTTCCGTTGTGGAAGATATAGTAAAACTAGACTCCACCTACATCTTCTGCCTATCACAACTATATGTGTATTATGCATGTGTGTAGTTAGACATCACTTACCCTTAATCTAAGCATACATTGTAACCTGGCAGATACTTTTAAATTCCCACCTTATTTCAGGAATCCCAGAATAATAGGAGGGTTCTATATGATCAAAGCTCTACCCGTGACGAATGCAAAAATGGGAATGAAGGTTTGATTGCAGCTGCCATCTCGATTTTTGTTGACACCCCCCCCCCGAATACTCTAATGGATTTTGTTGTGCTTGTAATGTGGCCACCATAAAATGTTCTGTACTTTGCTCAACTGAACTCAGTTGGGAAGGGCAGAGTTACAACATGCAAGACTCCGTCTGGGGTGGACGTCATAGGCTGGTGCTCCTTCAATTCCAGTGCACCTGCGGCCAACCTATCTGAGGACCTCCTCAATCTGTTACCATTTCTTTTGTGCGAGAGAAGTAAGATAAATCCACAGAACTTTTCCTGCACAAATAATTCATTTCAGCCTTAAGAATTAATCCTTCGGTGCAAAGAGCCTCAGAGGCTCCCATTGTTTGCAGCTTCATCCTGCTCCTCCTTGGAGGGAGACCTGTCACGTTGCCAAGGCCCCTTTCGTGCCAAAGTGCTGCGTGTTTTTCCATTTATATTTCTAACACTCCTTTTCCCACCTTGTGGGATGAAGAATAATGGCTCTTCTCGGAATTCTGTTTTCTCTTTCGTGCCCTCCGAGAACTGTGGCTCATTTTTCTTTCTTCTATAAAAGAACAAGCCCTTTATTTCCTGCTTTCATTCTGTTGATGCGTAGAAGGTACAGGCACGCTCGTTCCCACGTTCGGCCACAGATTGGGTAAATCTGCACTAAAAACCACGCTGATCCCTTCTTTCAGGCATCTTTCCTTTCCAAACTCTCTTTTTCCCCAGCCGGTTTCTGGCACCAGACTGAAAGACCAACTTGGAACAGGACGAGGGACCAGACTACCCAAGCTTATGGACACGCGTGGCCAACAACCCGGCCTCACTCCCGTCGGGGTTTCTGTGACTCCCTTCATACACATCTAGGTTTCACCATGCAAACCTGTAACCTGGCAGAACCTCTAAGGCCATTTGGAAATCTCTGACCAAGAGCAGCATCTATGGATCACAACACATAAATGGCCTCTCTGATTTCCTAGGACCACCGTTCCCTGAGACGTCAACTTTCAGCAAAATGTACCTACTGTGTGTAGCTGAATGTTAGTAGTAGTGAAGGGTAAAGAAGGACAAGGCAGAACAGTCTGCGTATTTACTTTCTCCTGAGTCACCAGGAAAGGATACGCTATCACTCCAATCATTTAAAAATAAATGAAAAAAACAGCAGAATAGATATTTATATCAAAGCAGTCTATGAAATACCAGGAGGAATCTGATAATGCCTTCTGACTTTTGGCTTCCATACACTAGCACAGCTCTCTACAATATTCTTCGAATTTACAGTTTCTTTTAACTTAACCTCGTGCTTTCTTTCTTTCCTTTTTTTTTTTTTTTTTTAAAAAAAAGGTTAAAGCTTCTATCCGAAGGAATGAATCCTATTCAGTGAAGCTTACTTCCAAGGAAACGGCACGCCAAGTAAAATCTTTCTATTCTTTTTTCAATTTCAATTCCTACAGTTTATCATACCTGAGTACCAGAGTTAAATCTGACTTACTACTAAGCCAATTTTTCTTTAAAAAAAAATCCTATTAAATACTTTTAGAATCTAAAATTAGGTCTGAAAAACATTCAAAAAAATATTGCCAGAAAGGACAATTTAATATTAAAATTCATTAGATTAAGACACATACAACTGGATAAGTAACTCACAAAAAAAAAAATTCTACTGGAAGCAAGTAGGGTAACAGAAGCTGAAATCTTTCTCCCAAGATCTGGTATCAATTATGAGAGATTTACGCTCTTATATAAAACAGGGTCTATTTGTTTTGAATTAGTGTTGTGATAAAGCTGTCAGAATGGGACATAAATGCAGAAGTGAACTGACTTGCAAAATGGCATTTTTATAAATTATGTCAGTATGGTGATAGTGATGGTACAAGACTTGAGTTTTTTAAAATGTAATTGCACAGAGAAATGTATCTAACAGAAGACTCTGTGGGAGGGGGGGTCAAAAAAGTCAAAATGGCAGCTGTGATTGAAATTCCATCTTTTTTTTTTATGTGCCTCACATGTGCAACACATGCATAAAAGAGGCAAAAAAGTTTCCACTGTGGATTTTCTAAACTCCTGTGGGTTTCCTTGGGAGCTGAACATAATTTTTTTTATTATGCTGAGGAGAGCCAGCCACATGGATAAGGGAGCCATAGACTATTTGAGAAGAAATCAGAAGCATCCCTTAAAAATAGGCCTTTGTAGGCCTGTCATGTGGTCTGTGCAGCCCAAACCGTAATGCTCACAAACAGCATTTTTCACTGCAGTTACAGCACAGAAAAATGTAAAACAATATTTGAGCTAAAACGTCAAGCTACTTTTACTCCAGCTATCTTTTTCTACCCGTGGCTATGATCCTAACCACAGTCTCCTTTCCATGAAAATACAGGTGAATAAGATGTAAAATAAACCCAAAAAGAAACCAACTACCAAACTTTATCAATGTGAAGACAATTAAGGATAATAAGTGTTGAAAGAGAAATATGTAACCCACCTATTTCTGCGGCCAACTACATAGGGACTTGCCCCTGGGAACAGCTCCATTACGTCGTATTTCCGAGATCCGCCTGCATCGTTGCCCAAGGCCTGGTCCAATGAAGTATCCTGAGCAGAGCAATCCAAACTCCCATCAAATACTTCTATCAAACCAATCACTCATTTAATCCACAGGGAGAGCATTGATGTCATTGAAAGGAAGGGCTCATCATCTATGGGCGCTGCAAGGGAAAGTAGAACGATGGTCATGGACAGCAGAGATAGTAAAGCATCAGATTCGCTCCCTGTTCTCAATCCACCCTTGGGTTCCACAAATAGTGTGCCTCTCACTTATAGATTAAGATCACATAAAACAGTATATGTATCTACAGTTGCAAGCTGTAAAGCTATTAAATGGCATCCAGGATAGTCAATGCTGGAAGAGATGAAACATTTTGCTCACTGAAGTAAGCTAATTCTCGTAAAACGAGTCATTTCGTTGAGAACACTCTAATCCAGTAGCAGAACTTCAACACTAAATATGAGGAATGAAATACAGGAGGAATGTTAGGATATATTTGTTATTATTTTCTAACTGAATTTGTCAAATAATTTATAATTTATTTTTTCAAATAAATAAATAATGCTTGGGGTAAATGTTTTCTCTAAGCTACAAGGAGGTTTTAATTGGAGGTTCAAAGGTTTCCTAGCATTTTGAAAACAATTGATAAGCACAAAGAAAATATTAATAATAAACCAAATGCAGTCTAAGCAGTTAAACTTGCATTGAATTAGCCAGATTAATTTTATTGCACAAATAAAATTCCATCTTGGAAGAGTGTCCAGTATCAACCTGTGGTTTCTGTAAAATTTGTAAAACTAAAATTAAAACTCCTACATTGATAAACACAGGGATAACTGAGACTCCCTTTCTTGAATCTCTTTCTGTTACCCAACCGAATTCAAAATGTTGATGCTTTCATTTAAAACAAGATGGACACGTAAAGGAAAATCTTTCCCCATCCTTGGTTAGTCCTGAGGAATCCTTTCTGGTTAGGGGACACTGTTTTACGCTCAAGAAGGCTCCCCCAGGATTTTCAAGACCATTTCATTCAAATTTTAGCTTTCCAATAAGTTTTAATAAAACAGTTTTACAGCTGTTTTGCCTTAACACATATAAAGGAAGATATTAAAATGTCTGAAAAAAAAGTCTTTAAACATGATTTTAAAGTTGCATCTTGAGAACAGATTTTATTCTATGTTTTAGGGGGTGTTTTTCAGCCCAAAATCCAAAAGACCTCAACGTGCTTTGGCTTAGCAAAAGGCCATCTGTGATTGCCACTTCTAAAGCCACCTTTAAAGAAAACAGAAATAGGTCCTTTATGACATTACTGAATAATTGTGGAATGATTCCAGATGTCCTTGGAATATAATGCTGATTCCCAAATACAATAATGACAATAACAACTAGCATAACTTTCAACTTGGACCACTGTACAGATAGTCCTCAACTTACATTCATAACTGAGTGTAGAATTATAGAAATAAGTCGTTGTGGTCACTAAACAGGTCACCATTTAACTGGACCCAATTTTACAACATTTTTTGGGTGGTCATTGAGCAAATCAATTTTACCCAATGGGCATTTTTTTACTGGAAACGGGAAGTGAATCCTGGAAGTTGTCAAAAAAAAAAACAAAAAAAAAAACACCAACCATTGAAGTCATGGTCAGGTGACTCCAGGATCCTACAAGCCATTGTAAAGGTGAGCCAGTTGCGAAACATCAAAAATGCAATTACATAACTCTGTGTGTGTGTGTGCGCGCGCACGCAGCTGCTGTAATTTCAAAATCCGGTCATAAGTAGCTTTTTGGGTGGGTCCACTGTAATTTCAAATGATCACTAAGCGAGGTCACAGGCGGCCCGTCTGGAGACTTGGGGTCCAAAGCCCTCCGAGAACATCCTGGCTGTCTCTGGGCCAATCACCCTCCCTTTTAGCCCAACCTGCTTCACCAGTCATGATAAAATTAGGAGGAAATCCCTACTGGATACTTTCTTGAACTTTGTAGGAGACATACTTGCAATAATTATCCAAACAAAATAAATAACAGCTTAAACAAAAGAAGAATATTGTTGTACTTGTTGTATTCTTGTAATACAAGAATGGTGTTGTATTTCGTAGTTTACATTTGTTTATAACTTGAAATGTAACAGAAGACTTATCTTACAAAACAGTGAATGATTATCAGTTTACAGTATTTGCTATGAAGAAGAGATGGTAATTCAGTAACCTACACTTGATATATTTACATATATCATGCAAATTTGGTTTTTGAGTGTTGTATTATATATTCTTCTTTTATTAAATTGACCACTGAATTTAAAAAAAACAGTAATGGGAATCTAGGGGGATACAAAAAAATGGAATTAATTTACCTATTTCTGGGGGTGTCCATGGACAGGGATTTGCCAAAAACGTCAACATGGCGGCTGTGATTTGACAATCACACTGAACCACTGTTTTTAAATTTTAACTTGGTTTTTCTCCTTCTCTTTAATTCACTGAAAAGCCTAAGAGCAAAAAAGTGATGATTTACAATTATGTACAAAACGTAAAAGTGTAATTGTTGGAAAGATAACAAAAGCAGAACATCTCATATAGCCCAAGCCAGGGATAGGCAACCTTGGCTCTTTTATGACTCGTGGACTTCAACTCCCAGAATTCCTGAGCCAGCGTAACTCAGCTTGGAAACCTCTCCCTTTCCCCTCAGCGTGGCTGCCTCAGGAATTCTGGGAGTTGAAGTCCACGAGTCATAAAAGAGCCAAGGTTGCCTACCCCTGGCCCAAGCAAACCAGGATGAAGCCACTACCTTTATCCTTGTAACATCATTAAGTCTGACTTAAATAAATCTACTTTGAATTAGTATCTCCACACACACGTAGCCTTCCCGAGACATTACCAGTGTTGCAAAACCCTCAACTGTCAAAATAAGATTTCTGATGTGTCTTTCCACCAGTGCATACCTGAATGACACGTTGCAAACACACTTACACACTGAACATCCCTCTTAAGAAAGAGGCCTTCAGGGTAGCTGAACAGAAAGGGCTGCCTCGATTTAAGTTTGACAGAAAGCTTGCAAGAAAATTGCACGGAACTAAAAAAATAAAAAGTCAAAGGAGAATAAACGGAGCTCAGAAAGTGAACCTGAACATTCCCAAATGCCATGGGGAGAGGGAGGGGGGACCTCTCTCAGTGCAGGACAGAGAGGAAAGGGGGGGGGTTGTCAGAAAATGGAAAAAAATATAGAAGGGAAGAGGATGCAAAATAAAAAACTGGTGAGATGTTAGATCTTTCTGACACCCACATAACTCTAAACTCTTTCCTACTCCTGACTGAGTAGGAAATCACTATTTGCATATTTAGGAACTTGACAAAAAAAATGTTGGTAGCATGAGAGAAAGTCTGTAGCCTCCTGGTCAGAAAAGCAACCAAGATTTTGGGAGATCAGATTCAGAAGCGGCAGAAGCCCCCGAGGGATATAATTTGCAAACTACTAACGCAGCCTCTGGGTCTGAGGGCCTTGCGCAGTCAAAGGGCCCGCTGGGAGGACCCCACGAGATGAAGTATCTGTGATCACCCAGCAATTGCACCACTGTGGAAGTTCTTAGCAGGAGCTACGGTTGGTAGAAATTCATCCAGAAATTAGTAATGCAAAGAAGCTTTGTACTGCTAATTAGGGAAAGCTTGGCTTCCACAAGAGTGTCGATAGTATGGTCCAAAAAATTAAGATGGCGCCCAAGAGGATGGCATCTAAGCTCTGCCTCTTTGTTACGTGTGCCCTGAAGCTTGATTCGTTTTGCCATAACTTGAAAATTCCCAGGGATTAATGGTAATTTCAAATGTTTTGTGCTTTACTGGACTGGACCATCTATCAATCAATCAATCAATCAATCAACCAACCAATCAATCAATCAATCAATCAATCAATCAATCAATCAATCAATCAATCGTCGTATCTTTCTGGACTCTTAATTTCAACACTGTGGTACTTATGAAGACATTTTAGGTTGCTATGAAGTCACCCTTTCTGGGCCGATTAAATCACTGGAGCTATGACCATCCTAGCCAGCAAACCGTAGGATGAAAGGATAAAAAAAAAAAGAAGGAAAGAAAAAGCACTGCTTTAATCACATTTTGAAATCCTCCGGGAGGGGCCCGCCTCTCCCCCAGCTCTGCAATCCAGTTTCCACCCACCCCCCGTGGCGGATGCATCTGGGCTCCCTGGTTACCTCAGGGCGCCACAGTGCGGCTGCTCTGCCCCATGCAGCACCCTGTGTCGTACGTACCCCAGGGTTGTCGAGACGAGACGCCCCATTTTGCCGTTCTGAAGGCAGGCAATGAAACAGCTGCAGCGTGCCAGGACAAGAAGCATCGGCCCAGTTGCCTTGGCAATGCCCCAGACGCCGCTTGCAGCCTCTTTCAAGCCCACTGGAGGAGGAGGAGGAGGGGGGACAAAACATGGCTGTCCTTCAGGCCTGGAAACATTGGCAACCCCTCCCTTCACCACCACCACCCCCCCCCCCCGGGCTTTGCCTCATCTCTCCTTATACAGCTTTGGTTAATGGCCACTTCTAAATCTTTTTGATTGTACCACCAAGGCAAAAATACTTGAAAGCCAAAGGGTCCCGGCTGGGAGCTTGAATGAGGAATTATTCTTTCTTCCTAATGCTGGTGGAAAAGAGAACATGCAGACACGGTTAACTATATGTTAACTCCATTTCCCTTCTCTGATTTGTCTATTGTTTAATATAAGAAGCCTGTCTTACAGCTGTCACTCTACAGACCTGAGCTAAATGATGTTTGGCTTTATGCGTGGATTTTTAATAAAAATTAAACAAGAAGTATCTGCTTTAAATCCTCTGGGTTGGGGGCTTAATAAATGCAATCACAAAATAAATAAACATATAAATACATCAATAACGAAGCCTCATATTTGAAACAGGCCCCTTTTAGGCTTCTAGAGGAAGCAGAGACACAAAAAATTCCCAAATAAAATTGCCATTATTTTCTGCAGCAAAGTTCACCACATATTGCTATTTAAACAATTAAGAGTATTCATTGTACGTCTAAGGCAATGCTGCACGATCAGCCTCAAAACCAGATCACGTGACTAAAACCTGAACACAATACTGATTTATACAAAACTAAAATGGTTGGTAAATGGATGCAAAACCAACTGGGTCCTTTCTTCATACAGAGATGCAGAGGTAATTTTTGAAATAAATGGTGACATGATACGTCTGACACTTCTTTTAGGTGCCCAACAAACAATTTGGGAGAATATTACTGTATTTTGGGAAACTATCAAGGATTAGACAAAGCAACGTCAATCCTTGATATGTGCTTTAGAAGAATACCCCGTAAGGACAGTCTGATCATTTGCCATGCTCCTTCTAGAATAGATGATTAAAGTTCAGACGTTTCCTCATGGTCTTTCTTCTAAGTTTTAACCAGGTCCTACTTGCTTAGTTTTTTAAAAAAGTCAACCAAGGTATCTAAGAAGCTTTCCCTTATAGTGGCCAGCTATTTTATAAAAGCCACTGACGGACAGAAATCTAGATTTCCCTGTGATATGCTCAAAATACCAGCAGGCATCCTGGTAAGCAAACTGAATCTTAATCATTTCCAACCCAAGCTTAAACGAGCTAAGATTAATGTAATTTATCCCTACATCAACATGTAACAAACAGAACCATTAATATGTTCTTCTTCATTATTGCAGTTTCCAGTTTACTTTCAGAAGCTAATTCATTAAGCTAAGATTTGCTCGCTGTATCACAAACTGATGTGAATTTGTGTTTTGAGATGCTGTGAATTTGTGCAAGATCTGGCACATTTCTCAGACAGCGATTTGGCTGTTCTACCTTTTACTATTTGCAGACCAAATTACCCACAATAGAGTAAACCCTGTTTATAACTGGACAAGGATCTCTTTCTCATTCTAATCGGTCTGCAAAAATTGTACCGGGTGCCATGCACAAACCGAAAGCTCATTGATAAAAATAACACATGCTTCCCATTTTCTCTTTGGATTTACCCTAGACAGACTTCGGATAGAGTGCCAAGCCATTCTGTCAAGCAATGGATACAATCAAATCCGAATTGTGCCTGCTGATGGTTAATTCCCTTTCCACACTGATCATGTCAGACGAGGAGAAGAGATCCCATAAATTCTTTGTCTGACAGCAAGAAATCCTTCAGACTTTTTCAACCTGGGAGCACATATTCCATTTTGCATTCTGTAAGCACAAGATAAGAGCTGAGCCATTCATGGGCGTCCATCACAAGCTATTATGACATTACGCACATTCAGATGTCACGGCAAAAGTTACATAGTTCTTATAACGTGCAGTCATTCCATCTCATCCCCAGACATCTACAGATTCACTACAGTGCAAGGTGATCCGATGGTTCACTCAAGGAGCATATGGAGAAAACCAATTTTCAAAATTATTCTATTTTAATGCAGTTTAGTAGGACACTAAAAACCCAGTTATCAGAGCTTAATATTGCTGAGAATATGTATCATGTATAATTATTTTGTGTGGCACATGCTTTTTGCTAATAATAATTAAAATACGTTCTTCAAGAAACTCTACAGAGAAAAATATTGGTAATAAAGAATATTGTTGTAAGAATTTTCCTTGCTTTCAATCTTATAGCTCACGGGGAATAGCTAATTTATTTTAGCCTAATTGTGGAGTTTCCTGGGCTTCCCTGTTCTGAAAAATGCTTTGGTTGCATGCATTGCTCCATTTTGTGTACCTGGGGGTTCCTGTGCGTATGTGTTTGTGTGTCTACCCTTTTGACAAAAAAGAAAAAAAAAGGTGGGGGGCGGACTGGGTTGATCTCCTTAATTTGGGAAAAGAAGGCAGTCAAAGCTATGTTGCATTTTATTTAATAAAAGTATGATTTTCCTAATAATTGCAAAAAAGGCAACTTGTGTCCATTGTCACTAAAATATACACACCATTTGCGTGATACGGCCAGAGTTTATTTTCTTATATTGTTTGATGCTCTTTGAGGATTTTAATGAGCAGTGCCTTGTTCTTTCCTACAAGGAACTGAATGACATGTACCGAACAATTCTAGGCACACACATACCAGAGAGATACTCAACCATGTACAACTTGAGAACAGGACATGCAATTCCCAATCATTGTTGTAGGAGCTTTCCCCCCCCCCCCCAGAAAAAGGAAAGCCTTTTTCAAACCCAAAGTCCTGTTGATCAGCTGATCAAAGGGAGAAATGAGTGACTGAATGCAGACCCTCCTTTAAGATAAATTGATGATGAAGAGTTGAGCTTAAAAAAAAAATCAATCGAATATGGGTTGCAATATACTCTGTACCATCATTTGACTGCAGTGTTATGAACGAGCAGAAAATGGATTTATTTCAACTGGCCTCTCTGTGCTTGTAGGCCTCGAATGCCTCTCGTCCCTTTTCTCACAGAGCCCTTTCTTCCCTGAGAGGATAACTTCTGCAATACTGGCAGGTTTTCATCACGGAAACAGGTTTTGTGTTCAATCTATTTCCTTGCCAAGCCATTGTAAAGGACAAAGCTATTTGCGAGGCAGCGCAGAGCCCCTGAAAGAGTTTGCACCCTCAGCTGTAAGCCTAAATCTCACAAAATTATAAAGATAAAAATTACACACAAACACGCATATATACAAATGCATATATACGTAATAAAATACAAAGGATGGATGGATAGACGGATAGAGGGGCAGACTGAGAGATACTATACCCTAATTTCTGATTATAATTTTTCTTATTTTAAATTTACGTAGGATTCAGTTCCTAAAAAAAACATGCAGGCTTAATTTCTACACATTTCAATAGTTTTGTATGAACTGAGGCTGTATGCTTCACAGTTGCTGGAAAATGGTATAAAATTTCAAATTTTATATTAAAAAAATCCTAGTCTTCTTTTGTGAGATTTTACAAATGCATAGCTTACACTTCATTATATTTCTTGCCAAATCTAGTCTTACCCCAAAATTAAAAGATTCATTGAAAGGACTGTCTAATTATTCTTTAAAATATCTCCTAACAAAATATTTACTATTACAAACAACAGGAACTATACTACTCCAAATATTGAACAAATAGCAGTACGTTTTTAGATATTCAGACGTCAGTAATGCATCCCATTTTTTATAATTGAACCACGATATACAGATACTACAAGAACTGAAAAGTCAGCAAGACTAAAGAATACCTAAATTTTTACTACCTTTTATCCCAAGAGGATGTGTTATCCTGATGCCCAGCTATGGTAATAATAACAATAATAATAATAATATGATTAGCAAAAATATCCTTCGCACATCAGCTGTGATTTCAATTTTAGATCCTGAAAGAATACAGAGTTACTACAATCACCCCTGCCACATCCAGGCTTTAAAGCAATCTCTTGCCTAAAGTAGTTTTAAATTACCGGTAGATACCTTCTACACTTTTACAATTTAATATTTTTGCATTTCTAAAATTAAATTTAGTAAATGCAAAAAACAGATGCATCAGTCATTAAAAATACTCCGTTCCACCAGACCGAAATATTTGATGTGCCAAGCTAAAAAAAAAAAAAATCGCGTGCAGCAATTAATGCTGATTTTTTTCATTCAGTCTACAGATTTCTATATTAGTTATGCCTTGTTTTGCACATACGGCATCCCCTTCAACTTAAAAAAAAAAGATGCTTTTGGTTAACGATCGCATCCACCCTCCTCCTTCCACTAAGAACGTGGCACGGAGAGGTGCGGGGGAGCGTCCTTCTCGAGGAAAGAGGATCGCCACCAAACGAGATTCCCGAGCGGAATGAAATCTCCCTTCCTGCTGCAGAGCCCACAATGTTTGCACCTTATTCTCAAAAGAGGAGGAAGAAGCTCCGAGGTCTTCCAAGCGACTTCTCTACTGCGGCCGCGGAGAGCTGCACAAGCCCAAAGCGCCCTCCTACCTTACCTGGGCCAGGAGGGATCCGTTTGGGAGAGCCAGCCGCTCTCCAGCCGCAGCCTTCAGACGGGGGGGGGGGGAGGCATCCCCTAAGGCGGCGGGGCAAAAGGGCTCGGAAGGGCGGCAGCTGCCGAGGCGGCGAGACCCGCCAGAGCCTCCGAGGCGAGCGACTCCCGAGCAGGGAGCCGGCCGGGCGGCCTGGCCGGCGGTTCCGGGAAGGGGCGGCTGGCGGCTTCGGAGCGCAGAGCCGGCCCGGCTGCCGTTTCCCACGCGGCGTCTCCAGATTCCCTTCCCGGCTCGGAGGGAGCTTCCTCCCCGGCCGCCCCGCTCGCTGGCGGGCACCGTCCTCGGCCCGGCCGCGGAAGGGAGGGAGGGAGGGGAGCGGGAGGAAGCCTCACCCGGCAGGCAGGCAGGCAGGCAGGCGCTGTCAGCCGCGGGAGGGGCCGCTCGCCCGGCAGCTCCGACGGCTCCTGCGGGAAGCGGAGGCGAGGCGAGCGGGGCAGGCAGTGCCGGGACCGCGCCGCCCCTTCAGCCCCCGCCCGCCCGCCCGCCCGCCCATGGGCCCGGCCGGGAGCCGCTAGCCGGAGAGGGGAGCCGGGCCCGGCGAGAGGGAGGCGCGCTCGGCTCGCCCGGCACTTGCCCAGCCTCGAAGGGAGGGGAGCGCCGGCAGAGAGGCCGACGGCCCGCCCGGGACGCCCCCCACCCCGAAACCCCCCCCAGGCGGCGGGGCAGGCGGAGTGGTGCGGGAGGCGGGGAGAGGGGGGAGGGAGCGGGGGGGGGAGAAGGAAAGGAGGGAGGGAGGGGGAGACCCCCCCTCTTTATGCGCGACGGCTGCAGAAACTTTCCCTGCGCCCCCCGGGGCTGGACGGAACGGGGTCGCCGCCCTGGGGCCGCTTCTCTTTCCCCCCCTCCCCCGGCAGAAGGCTGCCAGCCGCCCCCCCGCCCTTCCGCGGCGACACCCCCGAGGGCCGCGGGGGAGCCAGGCGGCTGCCCGGGCCAAGCGAGGCCAACGGGGAGGGAGAGGCGGGAGACGTTCGCCGCGCTCGCCGCTGCCCAGGAAAGCCCGCCGGGTCGCGGCTTCGGGAGGAGCCGCCCAGCTCCGTGTTGTGTTTGCTTGAACGCTCAGCTGCCCGGCCCGCGCGGGAAGGACAGCCGGGACGGGGACGGGGCAGCCGGCGGGGCTCCGGGACGGGCGTCGGGGGCATGAGCGCCGCCCGGAGGGGCTTTTCTTTCCCCCGGGAGGGCAGCCCAAACGTCGGGCCGCCGGGAGAGCCGCACAGCCCCGCCGCTCTCCCAGGCCGTCCGGCGAGGACTGCTCGGCAGGCGGCTGGCGAAGAGCCGCCGCCCGCCCGCCCGGCTCCCAGGCCCAGGCTGAGCCAGGCCGCCTCCCCTCCGGCGCGCGCAGGCGCACGCACCTCCTCCCGGCCTGCACGCGCACGCCGCGCGGCCCCGAGAGCGCCTGGTGCGGGCGGAGCGTCGTGCCGGCGAGGGAGGGGAAGGCAGGCGCTCTCGCCGCGGCCTCGCCTCTTCCTCGGGCTGGGTGGGGGCGGGAGGAGAGCGGCCGGCCTTGCACACAAAGCGACCCCGGCGGGAGGGGCGGCGAGGCGGCCTCCCCCCTCGGGAACTCAGGCGCGGGGGGGCCCTGGGGCGGCTCCCCCCCGTCCGTCAGAGCGGGGCCATCTGGCCGCTCGCCCGGCGCCGACGCCAAAGCCGGGCCGGGGCGCGCTCGCTCGCTCGGCCGCGGCTCTTGGCGGCCCCGGAGGAAAGCAAGCGGGAGCCCCTCCGGGACAGGCGGGCACGCGCAGGCTCGGACACGCGCTCCCCGCTGTCTGCCCGACTCTGCCTGCCGGGGGCTCTTCCCCCACCCCGCCGCCGCCTCCCCTGCCCCGCCGCCGCTCGCCGGGGCGAGGCCTCCCGGGCGGGCGAGTTCCAGGGCCGCTCCGCAAGGGAAGCGGGCGGCCCGGCGGGGCGTTCGAGGGGCCGGGGAAGGCGCGGGCCCTTTCCTTGCCCTCCCTGCGCGCAGAAGCCGCGCCGCCGCGCCTCGGTGCGCCCGTCCTGGCAGCGCCCGGGGCTCCTGGCCCTGCCGCGGTCCTCGTGCGTCACATCTCGCCATCTCCCTCAGCCAATTGAAGGCCCACTTTCTCCTCATAAATAGGCGGCCAAGTTTTCTCTCTTGGCGGATTCGGGAATGGAGGGCGCGCGTCCGCCCGGGCGCATCGCGCACACACAACACACACACACACAGACACACACACACTGGAAGCGTCACAGGCTCCGAGTCCGATCCACCCGCCGGACCCCTCGAAGCACAGTTTCGGTCTTCCGTGTCACGGGAGCCTGTTTCGGGCAGCCCCTTTGCGGGGAGGAAGGAATAAAAGGTCCGCTGCGAGTGTGCCCGCGTTTCCCGAGACCGCAGGCGCGAATGCGGGACGGCGAGCCACATTTGCCCTCGGAAGCGTCCGCTGCGGTGGCCCCGGCGGCTCCTGGGCTGCCTTCCGTCGGGGCGCTGGATGAGGCGCCCCGACGGGCCCGCCCCGCCTGGGCCGGCCTTCATGCCAGGCGCCGCTTCCGCAGCCGCCTCGGCCGTTCGCCGAGCCCCAGAGCGCCGTCCGCCCCCACGCCCGCCCCGTCCACCTGCAGAGCCCGCCGGCCGCCTGCCTTCGCCCCCGGGGAACCCCGGTGGCTGCGAGCCCCGGTCGGAAAGGCCCGAGGCAGCCCCGCCAGCAACCCCTGGGAGATGTAAAAGAAGGTCTGCTGTCTTAAAAACGGGCACTTTGCCAGCTATTTTAAAAAAAAAAAAGCCCCCTTTGCATTTTGCTTTTCCGTGAAGCTCCCTTTGTCTATTTTTTTTATTTCTGCTTGTTTTTTTTCTTTTAAATTCCTTTTTTCAAAATGGAGACTGTCCACAAGTGTTTTCGGTATATTTCTTTTTAGAAGATGAACGTTTAAGGCCATTTAAATATAGAAAAAGGTACCGTGTTATATCACATTTTCCTACCACGTCTTGAAATGATTATGAGCATAGTGGATTATCCAATACGTGGTCTATATGATTATTGTGGCTGGCTGGCTGGCTGTAGATTTCTAGCTTAAGTGCCAATGTCCCCTGACAACTTAAAATCCACAATTTTAGTGGATGTTGTGAAATACTGATTTAATTTTTGCAGATGAAAAGTTGATACTTTATTATGTCACCTTAGAGATATGGCAAAGGTTACCTATTCCAATACTGCTAAATAGCTAATATTTGGAAATAAATTTATGAACATCTCTTAAAAATCAATTCAGTGTGACATCAAATATAAAACCTCATAGCAGAACAGCAAAATAAAAATACCTTTCATTTCTTCTAAATTACTCCTAGGATTTAGGATGGTAGGATTACAAAAACATTTAATTTTTTTCCAATAAGAATTGTTACTACACAATAGCATCCATTCCAAACTATTCTCCGATTTTTAATTTATGGAATTCTAGCATCCAAACATTAGATGATAGTAGAAAATCAGAATAACTATCACACTATTTTTAAAGAAATGTATGGCATGAGCATTGTTTGAAAAATGAATTGATCATTTTGGGGTTACGGTGAATATTTAGAAATTTCATTATGCTTTTTTTTCAACTCTTCATTTTCCCCATTTCCATTAAGAGGTTTATTTTGAAATAATCCAAGGCCTTTTCTCAGCCTCCTTGAATTAAGGAATTACACGGTCATAAAAAGGCAGTTTGTGTAAATTTATATATGTTTGCGTCCATAACTGTCCTAATTTAATTTCCTTATGTGTAGACTATAATTGCTGGTTACAATATAACCTTTAAAATGGCAAAAATTATGTCTAGCATTTCAGTGTTTGGATTTTAAATGACAGGCAAGGCCAAAGTTGTTATTCTGAATATTATTAAATATATGTCAAGGCATATCTAGTGTATAAGTAAATCTCTCTCCTCTCTCTCACTCCCAGCCTGATCTTTTCTTTGCTTTTTGAAATGATCTTCACAGTAGAGTAAAATATACTGCTCAAAAAAATAAAAGGAACGCAAACTCCTTCAGTTCCATGTTAAAATGTTCCCTTTATTTTTTTTTTAGCAGTATATTTCAGAAAAAAAGGTGCATACAGGAATTACAATACAAATACCGTATTTATAGGCAATACAGTAAGGTTAGAATCACCATTTTCCATGCAGACACCAGGAGAGTACAGAAGTGGCTACATGGAAAGGCTGTGACCTCAGATGTTTAACATTCGTGTTTCATAACAAACTTGGCAAAGAACTCGTAACCCTGTAAACAAAGCTTCACATGCCACAGACGCTGGTTTCTTACACCTCTATTGTCCCGTCCTGCGAGGGGACACTGGCTCATATTTAAGAAATGGGTCAAAATGACTTGCAATGGACGGGCTCCTATTTTGTCATTGCTTCCATGTCAGTGATTAATGTGAATAGCAAACTCTAAGAAGTAAAACAGAGAAGAAGGTCTCTAATGCAGTGAAGCTTCGCCTTTGCCTGCCTCTAAAACTAACATTCGTTGTATTCTGAAGTTCTCTCTCGGGGAGCACAAGGGGGAACACGCCTAACTTTTACTCACTCTAGCTTTCTACTTATTTAGTTCTATTTATTATATAGAAAATCCGTGGGGCGCTTCTTAAATTTGCTATCATTCTGAGGCATGGAATTTTCTGTTAATTGCTAAGTTGCTCTGTTAACAGTAAATACAGTTTCACAACTGAAATTGAAAGTACTTGATTGCTGTACTAAGAAGGGCCCATGGCAATTCCTTAACTGAGATTATGCAATATTTTAAAATGAATTTCCAGTCATTTAACCCTAAGTTTTTAGTGGAAAAAATTATGTAGTCCGTTCTTAAAAGAATATGGATCCCTAATTTCTTAGTTGTTTAAAGGGAAACATATTATTTCTATAAAGCTCATGTTATTTATACATTACTTGCAGACAATGAAATATTTAGCAAGTGTTTTTGCCAATATTTTAATGTTCTAGAAAGGAGTAGGTTAGAAATCAGAATTTTGTGAACAGAAACAAGAAGGAAATATAAGCTATATATAAAATGTCTTTCCGAAATAAATCTTTTTAAAAAAAACAACAACAACCCAGTTGTGCAGATATCTACCTTATCTGTAGATGTCTGGCTTTGACAAAATTAGAAACTGGGTCAAAACTGCATATTTTTGGCCAAATTCCATTTTATCTTTATGCCAATGTTATTTTATTTAAAGCTAGCTGTAAAGATGAGGGTGTCACGGGGAAGAAGTATTAATGTATTTTGTGTTCATGGTTAGCTTGGACACATAAAAAAAAATATTGGCATTGTTCTATAATTGGTAAACTATAACTGAAAACAGTTTTGTTTAGGAAAACCACACATACAGTACTTGCAAATTATTAAACGATTTTTCCTCTTCTGTTTTTAGTGGAAAATTCAATTTTGATCTTATACTTTTATTGAAAAATCAAACGTATTTTAAAAAGTCAAAATTCAAACTATTTTTAATGAAAATATTAATAAGGATTTTATTCTGACAATACTTTATTATGTTACATTTTATCAACATCATATTTAGTATCAGTAAATGTGAAATTTTCCTTTTGAGTAAGCCCCATTTATTTTAATGATACTACTCAGAATAAAGATTTCTAAAAATATTGTCCTTTTTTTTTTTTAAGAAAAAATGAAGAGTCTGTGATAAATACGATTTTGTTTCTGGAGCTGCTCTGTCACACCCCTTTAATTATAATCTCTGATTATACTATTTTAAGAGCTATATAGTACGAAAAGTTTTACAGTGATGGTTCAAATTTTGATTAAATCTCTTCATTGGGTCTGTTAATGGATGTATATGAAAATATTGGAAAGCTGCATGTAAAACATGTCCTTAATTTAGATTAACATGCTACTTGTAGTAAGGAAGAAATGAAAGGAAATAAAGGGAATCATTAAGAATATTTTGTGTGTATTTGATAATTTCAGCTTACTAGTTTAAAATTTGAATCAACTTAATAAGTTGTGTCCTCTTTTTGAAACAATTTTAAATATTTTACATTAATAAAAAGGACTCAAAAGGTTGATCAAATACATTTTCTCGGAATTTCTTGGGGTGCTGAACATTCCCCGTCTAATAATAACTGCAACACAAGTGAAGAGGGTCAGATATTGTGAAAAATCACAAGTTGTAGAAAATATTGCCACTGCAGTCCATTTTTGAGACACCTGCCTAGATGTTGAGGACAACTGTCCATTATTTTCTTTTAAAATGAGCATTGTTAACCATCTTCACTGCAATTTGGAGAAAGCCAATCTTTTCCACAGCAGTTATAAATTTGTCTGCTCAGCAATAAGTTTTATTGAATTCTACGACTGTTAATTCATGACTGTTCTGCATTTTATGATATTGTAAATTAATTCCTGCTCTTTTTGGCACAGATCGCACAGCAGCTGTGCGATCTGGACACGTAAATCACTTTGGTTCTAGCCCCACTGATATTTAGGGCCAATTAAATTCAGCCAAGAGATTTTACCTTAAATTTTTCCAGAAGTTACACAACGTAGTGATGCTTTTCTGTTAAAACTGGAAAAGGGCTCAGCGCTTGTGTATCAAAATTTGCAAGATGGCAGGTGCTCCACTGCAATGGAAGCCCCGCCCCTTTTTATTTGCTCGCAGGAGGGGCGGAGTTTTGAACGCATTACTGTATCCCATGCTTGCAGATTCTCCTGAGTAGGCAAACCATTGAAATTTATTTAATAAATTGCAACATTGGGATTCAAATGCACAACATTTTGATTCAATATAGGATAATGGTGGTTTAAATTAAGTAAATGTATTTAATTTCCAGATGTATTCTTAAGGAAAAATTCAGAATATAATGTGAAATTGGTTAACATTTGATTATATGCCATCAAGACCATCTTATATCCTTATATGAAAACATGATGACAGTGCTTCTTATTATGGTGATATTAACAGTAATATATATATATCATGGCATAAATGTTTTAAGTCCATATGAAATAGCCACAAAAAGGCATAAATATATATGCTAGGGAAAGAAAACTTTCACTTAGTAGTAGTTATTATTATTACTCTTATTATTCTACATTTAATTAAAACACAATTTTTTTCTTTGTCTTTAAATTATCCCTAATAAAGTTGGGATTCCTTTGAGATGAGCTCAGCTATTGGAAATTCTATAAAAGCAGTTTTCCACCACATTTTTCTGGTTTATTCCTTTTTTTCAGTACCCTGTCTCCTCTACAGTGCTGGCATTTTCTTGTAGTGTTCCTTTCAAAGATTAATTAGGCCTAACTCTGATTTCATTTCTTTGAAATCAGCCAAAACCATGTTAACTGACAAGATTTGCCGATTTACATAGCCACATCTTAAATTGGATTATTACTTATTTATCCCAGCAGTCTAACAGAACTTTGGCATTATTGCAGAATTATTTTTATAAAAATATGCACCACGTTCTTGTTTCTTTAAGAGCACTCACCAAAACAATTGCAGTAATAGAATTTGTGCAATCAGTAATGCAAAAAGTACCCAAAGATCACTATACAAGTTGAAAGCAGATTCATTTGTTTTGGCAAATTTTTTTTTAAAAAAAAAAAGACTTAAAAGATAGAACTGTGCAATCCAAGTAGGAAATTTAACTCCTCTCAATAATAGAGAAATAGTGGGTTTGTGTTTTGAATTGAAGTATTATTAATTCAAGACAGAAGCTACTCCACTTTTCCAAGGTATGGAATCGATATTATTTTCCTTATATTCTATCTCTGAATGAAAGGTTTATTGTGTTTTTCTTACAAAATAAAAATGTAAAAGTGCATAGTTCAGGAATGCCTCCTCCAACATCTGTGAAATTTGGCACTCTTCAAACCTTAATATGGATCTGTGTTTCTTGTACATTCTTCAACATTTTTTTATTCTAGTAAAAAAAGTAAGAATAATTTGGTAAACAGGTTGAAAGCTCAAAAATCCTATCCCAATTAGGATTTGAAATTTGGTTGGTTTCCTTTCCTTGAAAGATTACATTTTTCTTACAGACATGTGATGTTCAGAAAAGTTTTTTTTTAAAAAAAATACGGTAGCCATAATCACACAATTGAAGCACCCACCTAAAAAAGGGGGCAGGGCTTTAATTGTACTGTTGCGGCTGTCATTTTGACTTTTTTGACCTCCTGCATGGACACCACTGCCTACAAATGCCATTGCATAATGGTTATAACAAAAGTTATAACCATTATGCATGGTTTTCTAATTGTAGATTATGAGCAATTGTGATTGTTTTTGTCTGATTCACTTTTTAGAATTAATGTAGTTCAAACTACGGCTATATTGGTATATAAAAAAGGCTGGGATTCTTTAAAAGCCTTTTGAGTGACTGCCCAGGGACTGAATCGCTGTCCTCAGAGTCTGCAAAGCCCCATTATGAGTCTGACCTTTCATAATGCATTAAAAACTGTTTTTCTTATTCAGCCCCTCATAGTTCTAACAAATCCATTCCACAAAAACATTTAGCATGTTTCCCAAAATAAAATATTGTTTTGTTTATGAAACAAACTTCTCTGGAATAGAAAACGAAAGTTCTAATACTACGTACTTATCCACTTAGGTAATAGTTTCAGTTTATTTTAAAAAAATATTACCTCAGAAATAAATGAATGTGTATATACTTGTATTTGTACATAAACATATATACAAGGCAATGAATTTTATGTTTTGTGACAGCAAACCATATTTGTCTTATAAACTGTGTTAAAAACTCATTTTGCCTTTTTCAACCAATAGCTTCAGGGTTATCTTTAGATCAGTTACTGTACTTAAACATTCATTTGTATTAATTTCGGCAAAAGTCAGGAATATAGTTTGGTTGTTTTAAAATTACATTAATTTGAACTGAGCTTTTCTTTCTATTATTTTCTTCAAACAATTTAGTGGAGTAAGATTATATTTTATAGCAGACATTTTCTAAAATCTCTTGCTTCAAAAAGTTTTTCTTGGAATCTTTATTTTCTCTATGAAGGTAAAATTGCTCTTTAATTTATTTATAAACTGATTATGTGAAATAAAGAAAATTTAAAAAGAGAAACTACTTGTGTGTTTTTTAAATAGTATAGATTTCATTTCTTTTGCGAAGAACACACTCTTCCTACAATATTGGCATAGAGCATAAGTTTATTTCGGCATAAATAAATTCTCAACTTTTGAGCTGCCTGTTATTTTTCAGATAAAATTACTAAATGTAAGTTTCAACAGTTCAGTAATTTTTATAATTTAGGGCATAAAACTCCTGCAATTCAGCATCAATCTCATTTTTTATTATTGTTGTTGTTACAAATTGGAAGCCAGTGAAAAACTACACGGCAAACTGTTTAGTAGCCCAATTCTTACTGAATTTAAAAATGTTGATTTTTTAAAATTCAGCCTGGGCTCTGAGCAGAAGAGCATAGGGAAATTCTCATGGCTACAAAGGTCTTTTTTTTTTCCTCCTTCTCCTTCTTCTTGGCACTTTTGGGGTATGCAGGAGCTAAAATACATGGTCTGATACTTTTGGAAATTCTAATCCCAATTACCTTTTAATAATAAGATGTTGGAATTTCCAGCAAGGGGCTTAAACTGGAAGGCTGAGTATGATAAATTGACATTCAAGACTAGTATTTAAAATAATAACAATAATAATCTGCAGAAATTTCAGTTTGCATTTTATCAAAAAGGACAATACACCATGGACTTTGTGAATCACATTTGGAGCAAACCTTTGAACAGATCATTCCTGAGCTTTAGGCCGCTTGATCTGGCCGTCCCTGGGAAATGGAGCAAAAGCGCAACAGTTGCAGGGAGCATGCAGCATGCCGTGGCTTTCGCTTCTTGGCAGGTCCAGGTTAGACCCGAGGAGGCTTCAATGAAGTTATCCTGATACGTTTTCCCTTTCAGGCCAGCACGTGGCCCAAATTAGTTCTCCATTTTGTGATGGCCCTTGGAGAGCAATTCCCATTGAGAAGGGAACAAAGGCCGTAACCCTGAGGTCAGAGGGCAATGCGCGGAGCACGGCCCTCTCTTTGTAAAGCTCAACACTGTTTATTTTGCCTAAGTAAAGATCACCAATACATTAACTAAAGAGCATTAAAAGGGTCCTATCCCCCGGGAGGGAGATCAGACAAGGAGCTGCTCTCCTTAGCCAGGAATAACCACTGGACCTTTTTTTTTTTTAAAATTAAACACCTCGGGCCTAGGCATTGCATCCCAAAGTAGTTGAACATGTTTGCATTTAATTCTCATTACTTCCCAAGCTTAAGAAAAGTATATCTTAAATCTTTTTCTTAACTGTTCAAAACAAATTTCTCAGCTTAAAGTATTCTCAGCTTGCGTTTACATTTTAAAAAACATTTAAGTATTTTTTATTAAGTATAACAAGATTTAATTTTGAAAACTTTGAAAATAAAAGTAGTTCTATAGACTGGTTCGTGAGTAGTCAAGATAAAGTTGTTTGTAAGGGATTTTTTTTTATGTTGCCTGAGGAGACGCCGATTCTATCCTCCCTCCTTGACCATCGGAAATGGGTGACTTTGAGCCAGTCACTCTTGTCCGGTCTACTTCACAGGGATGTTGTTTTGTGCATGGAAGTAGCAGGAGGGAGTACAACATACTTATGATTCTGAAGGAAAAATCAGATATAAATCTAGTAAGTCATCTCAAAACCCAGGAATTTTCCTCACATCTGTTCACTCAATAGATCTCAAGCACTTATCTCATTCTCTACATTTAATGAAAGAGAAGAAAAAATTAAAAAAGAAAAAAGCAACACCACAGCCATAACAATAATTAGATATACTCTACAAGTAGTTCTCAACATACATTCATTTAGTGATTATTCAAAGTTACAATGGAACTGAAAAGTGACTTATGACTGGTTTTCATGCTCGCAGCCTCTGCACCATCCCGAGTAACCGACCTGGACTTACGTCGGCCGCAGTGTCCCGGGATTCTGTGATTACCATTTGTCTCCTTCCCAGCTGACTTCCAACAAGCAAAGTCGCTGGGGGAAGCCAGATTTGTTTAACAACTGCATGATTCGCTTAACAGCCATGGCAAAATAGGCCATAAAATGGGACAAAGCTCACTTAACAACTGCCTTATTTAGCAATCAAAAGTTTGGGCTCTATTGTGGTCGTAAACCAAGGACTAATGGTATAGAACGGCTTTTCCTCTGTATCTCTCTCTCTCTCTCTCTCTCTCTGTGTGTGTGTGTGTGTGTGTGTGATTTTACATAACAGTTTCAAGAAAGGATGACCATTATTTTATTCTAATCACCTATCAATCATTTTTGTCTGGAAGCAACTTGTCCATGACTCTCCTGTGAGTCTAACAGGGCTATAAATTTAACCTTCCAGTGTTGAAAGGCCAGAAAGACAAGACCCTGAGCGTTCACCTGAGGCCTTGCTAGCGATGCAGCATCTCCATCCAAAACTTTATTTGCTCTAACAAGGCTCCAGAAGCTCCAAGGCTCCCTTCTCCAGCGATTGTCTATAGAATCTGCCATGAACTGGAGTTGTTGCTGCTGTTTGTTGGCTCTGGATGTGTTAAAAAGGCAGGGTTAGGGAGGCCCCTGCGTGCAGGTTTGCTAGGGCAGCCAGAAAAAAAGGCCCATCTCTCGGCCCATGAGGCAGACCGGACCAGGAGATCAACTCCCTGAGAAGGCTAAACTTTCTTTTATTAAGATTGGCTACACTAGCAGAACCCCTCAGGTCCGATGGGGCTGGACTTCGTCCCACTTCTTACACGCTAGATGGGAGGCATCCACCTCAGCTGCTTCTGAATGGTATCGCATTGTTTTGGACTTAAAAAACGTTTCAGCCCCCTTTGTTTAGGCATTGGTTCCTGCCTATTTCTGCCAAGCTCGTCTTCCTTGCTCCCTGCACCAGAGTTTCTCAACCTGGATAATTTTAAGACGATATTTAAGCCAATGAATTTTACAAGCCAACAAATAAATAAATATGCTGGCTGATGAACTCTGGGAGTTGAAGTCCACATGTGTTGAAGTTGCCAAGATTGCAAAATGTAGCTCTAGTCTACACCATCTATTCAGCACTGCCAGAGCTGGGAGGCTAAACCAAGGTTGAATCAGGGGACAGGGAGCTAGCCAGGACTCTGGGGCCCAGCCTGGATGCCGGGAGAAGGGTCAGGTTGATGCCTGGACATGCAGGTAGCCCTGTTGGTCCCAGGAGCCGAGATCAACTCAGAGAAATTATTTTTATAGTGAAAAGTGGAGAGATTCAGAATTGGACTTTTAATGACATTTTACTGCAGAATTCATATAGTTTATCCATCACTCTTTTCCAAGGAAATATGCCACAATATTAACTGAAAATATTAATGAACATCATGGCCATTACAGGTTTTTGGAATTGAGATATTATTTTGGTATCAAACCATAATTTAGTTTCAGTATCAATATAATTTTAACAAAAAGATACTTCAGTATCTATTATTGCCTATTCAGTATCCTACAACATAATATAACAAATCCAGGTGCCCTGGAATTTAACACAGTAGATTTATTTCTTTTAAAAAACATGACTATTTAATGATGCAAATATTACTTGATCATTGCAATTTTATTAATATGTGGAAGTAATTGCTGGCTTATCTTAAAAAAACTGCTCATACTGTAATATAGATTTTGCGGGGGTTAGGTCTAAAAGAATAGTTCACCTGATGAAACAATATGAATAAAATTTAAATGTATTATGAAAATGACTTCATTATTACTGCTATTCAAAACAATTTTAATTATAAGGCTTTTCTGTGTATTTAATTTTTTTACTCTGGAAAAAAGCCAAATGCACAGACAGTCATAATTTCTTCATAGCTCCACTAATTAGAGACGCAGTCAGTTTATGCATTGTTTTAAATACCAAAAAGGTTGCCAGTTTCACAGCCTTCCTAGGGCATGTTTGCAAAATTATTAGTGAATGTTTTAAAAAAAAGTACAAATCATTGCAAGTACAACCTCAAAGTTTCTTGATGAAACGTGAGATACATAACTGATAGGAAAATAGAATTATTTCAGTTCCTCATGAGAAAAAGAGCAGGATTCTATTTAATTTTATTTTGAAACAATACAGATGTTTTTTTAAATGGGTGGCCTATATAATTCAAAATCAAAATAACAGAATAGCAGAGTTGGAAGGGACCTTGGAGGTCTTCTAGTCCAACCCCCTGCTCAAACAGGAGATCCTACCATTTCACATTTCCAGTCTCTTCTTAAAAGCCCCCAGTGATGGAGCACCCACAATGTCTGAAGGCCGTTCCACTGGTTAATTGTCCTGTCAGGAAAGCATTTATTTTGGTTCAATCCTAATGGGTCTTCCCCCCCCCCCCCCGTTTACATTTTTTTCTTCAATTTTAAATTATAAAGAGCTAAAAAAATGGTGTTTACAGAGTTTTGGCCACTTGAGTGGCCCAACCAAGCTTCTCCAAGAAATTTAACTAAAGTTACCTCATCACGTATTCATATAATTCAGGATCAACTATAACTGTCTTTTTGCGGTTTGCCTATTTATTTAATAAATTTATCATAAGAATTCTTAGTGATTTTTAGAAAACTACACTACTGCATATAAGGAGACTTATCAGTCATTTAGACCATAACTGGCTCTTCTCCAAAGTCAGCACTTTTTATATTATGCCTTTTGCCCAGGTGCAACTCCAGAAAAACTAGTTTGTGCACATAAAGAGGTCACAAAGCTCATGCTTAGTATCACAAAGATTCTACCCAACCCATAAGGTGCTTTTTGACTGAAAGCAATGGGAGAAAATGAAGTCTTAAGAAATATTTCAGAAAAATGCAAGGGCAAAAAAGAAGAAAAATACTTAAGTGCCCATGCAAAACTCCAGGCATTCCTGTAATAAGTTTTGGTAATGACACATTTGTTGAGTTGGCTGTAGCCCCATTGTAACAAGCAAACAGAGAGTGGAGTTCAGTTGTGAGTTTGACCCAGAAAAGAAGAGTAAAAGAGATGGAAATTATTTTGTCTAAGGAATAATCCCATTTTGCTCCCCAATCTAAAAAAGAGCAACACATGAGGAAAACTTTGCAATGTGCAGATGAGGTTTAAAATTTTCACACATGTAAACAAATGTTTGCGAAATGAGTGGGATTTAATAAACAGAATTAAACTATTTAGACTGCATTTCTGTGGAGAAGTGTGGACTTCCTTGATAGTAAAAGCCAAACAGTCATCTCAGATGCTATTATTTGCAGCTCAATGGAATAAAATTAATTTTCAAGTAACTTGAACAAATTGATAATACTTTTTTTCTTTCCATTGATAAAAAGGAAACTTGTAACATGGCGTTGACATGGCGTCAACACCGGCCTACAAAATGCATTATTTATTGACAATCCATTTAATTTATTATTTATAAAAGCTGATCCCCAAAATTTTCGGGGCCAAAGCAGGCGCTACCAAAAGTCATCCTTGACATACATATATCAGTGGGATGTTTTTCAGATTCAATGTCTTTTTGGAGACTAGCCCTTTTCCTTGAGACACTGCAAACTTTTCACATCCTTAACCTACCCCTGTATTTTACAAGCAGATGAAATCGTGAGGGAGATGCCGGGGGAAGACATATAACTGGGGCCAAATTTTGATGAAAGGGTGTGTTTGGTCGCGTCCACTGAAGACACTCTGCTGCAGCAACACAACTTTTGGTCTCCCTGGGAATCTCATTTGCTCTAGATTTTGAAAGGTCAGCAAAAAGGAGGAACAACGCAGAACTGCCATTTAATGTGTGTACCGCTTCTGATACAAGAAACAATGCTCACAAATGTACCTGTGTGTGTGTGTGCGCGTGTGATGAGGGGAACTGTGCAAGAAGAGCACATCCGGAGGTGGTTCCCTTCCAGGGGTGTCTGCAGTGGGCCCTTCCCTTCCCTTTTTACAAGTCTCCCACCTGCGCCACAGGTAGAAATGGAGGCGGGGCCTCAGTGGCACGGTGGCCCTCCCCCTCTTGAGTTTCTTGACCTTGTGAGAAGTTTTACATCCACATTTATTTTATTCTTTATACTAGTTTCCAGCTTCCTTTAAAATATTAACAAAATGGTCTGAGAATCAGCGTCTCCACTAGAGAACTGGCAGTCAAGCTGAAACTAAGTTAACCCATTAAAATTAGCCAACTTCCTCGAATGCTGTTACCCCGACACACTCCGCACATCCAAGGGTGAGGTCTGCAAACACAACCAAGCTAACCCCACTTCTAGGTCCCCCACAGGAGCTGCATCCTCACAAGGAACGTACCCCCCACCCCCCCACCCCCAGTGTCACCCCAGAGTCCGCACCCGACAGAAGAAGCTGCCCCCCCCCGCAATCATCTCCCGCTGGGGCCCCGAAGGAAAACTCTCCTCCTGCTCGCCTGGAGCCCATTTTTGCTCAGCCCTCCGCGGCTCCAGCGGCTGCCCCCCTTCCCTGCCTCGCCAACCTCCGGCCCGGCGCCCGACTCGAGGCCCGGAGCTCCCGCGGCCCCCCCCCGCCTCCCCCCGGCGGCCTGGCAGGGCGGACCCTGACCCGGAGCCCGGCCCGGCGGAGCGGAGGCGGCGGAGCAGACCANCCCCTCCGTCGGACAGCGGCCCCGCTCCTTGCGCCGGGGAGCCCCCCCCTTCGCCCTCTCCGGCGGCCCCCCCGGCCTTGGTGCGGGGAAAGGCGGGGGAGAAGCGGGGCCCGCGGTCTCGGCCGCAGCTCTCTGGGGCGCCGCCCCCCCGCGAGGCTCCTGACGCCCGGCCGGAGGAAGGCGGGAGCCCCCCAAGCCCGCGCTCCGCTCCGCAGGACGGCAGCGGCCCTTCCCCAAATCCCGGGGGGGGGAGGGAGGGGAAAGGAGGCCGCTGGCTCCCTGCCCTCCCCCCCCCAAAAGAACCAAAACCAATTCCTCACTCACCCTCCGCCCCCCCGCGCGGCCCTCGGAGACCCGGCTTCGGCCCGCACTTGCGGCGGGGCTCGTTCCCAGCGGCGGGGCCTGTCCGCCGGAGGGGCGGTCAAAAGAGTCAAGATGGCCACCGGCCCCAGGCCCTCGGAGCCCCCCACCCACCCACCCTCGGCTCTCAGGCAGGAGGCGCGTCTAGAGCGGGCTCTGGGTGCCGTTTTTTAATCTGACCACCTGCCCCCCCCCTCATGAATGCCCCCCGATTCCCAGCCCTGGCTTAGGGTGGGCGTTTTATAACGGTGGGAGCCTAAAACAATCATTTTGCCGCGTAGGTCGGAGGAGTTCACTTGGGGGCAATTATCTTGGGAGGTTGTTCGTTTCAACCGGTGTTTCCCAGCCTGGGAGACTCTAATTCCCAGAATTCCCCAGCCAGAAGGTTGGCTGGAATTCTGGGAGTCGAAGTTCACCTATCTTAAGACAGCCACGGTTGAGAGTCAACAGGTCTAAGCAGAGACTGACGTGCACTTTTTGCCTTTGGAAGAGTCCAAAAGAAACAGACCTTGGTACTGCCAGTCGGAAAGCTTCCCGGGGCCATTTGGACTAAGGAATTCCCACGTTAAACAGACGCTGCTCAAGGATTGTCCAACAAGAAGATGATTTTTACTGGATGCTAACCAATTGCCCTCTTCTTCCCCTGCTGCTCCCCATCAGCTGGTAATTAAGGAATGCTCCCTGCTCCTTCCTGGACTTGTCTAATCTCCTTTTAAGGCCGGTTATGTGGGTGGCCATCCTTACCTTGGATGGCAGCAACTACTATCATTTGACTATTGTCGTTTCCTTCCTGAATCTCTCTCTGCACTGAGTTTTGGTGACCACCACGAGTTCTAACGCTTTAGGAGATGGGAATATATCTATTGTGCTTCTCCTTATTCTTTTGCTCCAGGCTAAAAAGCCTCAGATTCCATCTTTTTCCACTAATAATGTGGACTATCCATTCTTGTCCCCTTTCTAGCTTGGACTGCTGTAAGGTGTTCCTCCTGGGGCAGCCTTGCAGGCAACCCAAAGCCTGCAGCTAGTCCAGAATTCTGGGGTGAAACAGCCGGTGAGCCAAACCCCCCTCCCCTTGCAAAGGGAGCCCCAATTCGGAAATCACCGTGCTGGTTCCTGGTAGGACCCGCTTCAAAGTGCTGGTGATGACCTTCAAAACCCTTCATGGTGGTGCTTCGGGTGACATGGGGGCCCTGCCACACCAGCAAGAACATAGAATAATCCCAGGCCTGGAAGGGGCCTTGGAGGTCTTTGTCCACACACACACACACACACACCGCCCAAGGCAGGAGCCCTTACACACCTGCCTGGACAAAGGGCTGTCCAGTCCTTTCTTGAAAACCTCCCGTGATGGAGCACCCGTAACTCTGGGAGGCAAGTTGTTTCACATTGTCAAGAAATTCCTCCTTATTTCCAGGCTGGATGTGACGAGCTTCCTCCCATTCCTCCTTGTCCTGCATTCAGGTACAATGGAGGACAAATAGATGCTCTCCCTTCCCTCCGAGGGCCCCTGAGGTACTGGAGGGCAGCTATCGTATCACCCCTGGTCCCTCTCCTCCTTAGAGTCGGACATACTTAGCACTCTCGGCCATTCATCGTACAGTTTGGCCTCCAGGCCCCTCATCGTCTTTTTTGCGCTTCTTTGCCCTCTTTCTAGGGCATCTTGTTTGTATTGTGTACATCTCAAGATGGGAATTGCCCTCTCCGTAGGGGCACATGGATCAGGCGACAACTGTTCTGCTGCAAAAGGCTGACTAGGGGATACTGGGAGTTGAAGTCCACAAGGAATTCTGGGAGCTGAAGTCCACACATCTTAAAAATCCCAAGATTGAGAAATACTGTGTTATACTATCTAGGCTGGCATTTTCACTGAAGTCTCCGCCATGACTGAAGCCTCCCTTTTGGGGGACGGTCACCTTCAGCTCTGTCCCCTCTGGATTTTTCATGCCATTTTGCACCATTTTTGCTGACACTCTGTTTCAAGGCAAACCTCCTCTGAACTCCTTGCCATCCTTCCTTCCCTCCCCTGGTGTAATCTGAAAGCTCAGACACTTAATTGCTCCTCCCTGAGTAAAAATATTTCCTCTGATCTTGATCTGTGTGGGACTCCCATTGTCAGCAGGATTCCAGTATGAAAATTGTCTATTTCCCATTTTCAGTTCCAAAGAGTTATAGAGCCCAAAGGATAAAGTGGGTAGCAGAATGCCAGCACCTATAGTAGGTAGGGCAGATCCTCAAAGTCAATACTGCAGCCTCAAGGCATGTGCAATAGGGCTGGGATTTTGACACACCCACCACCGCACCTTTGTCCTGTGATCCTATATAAAAATCTAGATTCTATTTAAAAACCAAGAAAAAGAATAGCCACAAGATAAACCATGTTTGCACCATTGGTCCCATTTGCAGGTTTCAAATGGCTGTTTAAATTCTGCAGCGGCAGTCTTTCCACTTTTTAAAACCAGAGTCTTGCTCTTATTTGCAAATTGTGATTGCATCATGTCTATTGCTGGAAATCATTTGTCACCATGGAAACAATAGCTTGAAGCAACAGGTTCTCTAGACTGGATCCTTCTGAATTTCCATGCCTGAATTTTTGGGAAGTTGCTTTAATTACATGATCTTTTTTAGGCTCAAGGAAGACTATCCTGACATACCTTTGACATTCAGATCACATTTGACACACAGTGAGATGACAGCTGTTGCAAACCAGGAATTTCAGAATGTGAAATGCCTATTGTCACGTCTCCTTTACAGTAACATCAAAACACAGAAGATATTCCTCCTCCCAAGAACCCCTTTTTTGTGTGAATTCAAACCACCTTTCCAGTGATTTTACAAATTCTTTTTTAAATTTTTTTGGAGCATTAGCCTCAAGGTAGCTGCATTTTTCAATATGTCTGTCTGTCTATCTATCTATCTATTTATTATCTACCTACCTACCTATCTACCATAGTCCAGCCATCCAGCAAAGTTTTCACCATGCGTGATCCATAGGCATAAATGACCTTCTAATTCATCTTGGAGGCCTGAAAGGGTTAGGGTTAGCGACAGATTGTCATGGACAAAATCTGTCCCTGTGGTTGCTAGCAGTTGAAAACAACTTGACAGCACATAATTAACTTTGGGTACCTTCCACAAGACGCCCACATCTTCTACAATTATACATTTGATGTATAATTCAGGATTTCATAATATAATGGTTGAACCATGTAATTATTAATAATTATTTCTTTGATATCTATTTATTGCATGTACAAAAATGGGGGTGCCACGTTCACATGGTTGCAGCTGCCACCTTTATTTTTTGATACCCCAGCCCACAATACAATTGCTGTTGAGTAAGAGCAAGTAAGTATTGCCCTTGACTAAATCAAGGCCATATTACAGGTAGTCCTTGACCCATGACTAAAGTTGGATAGGAATTTTGGTTGCTAAGCAATGCAATTATCAAGCAAGTCATCATGCGATTAGAACTGATTTAATTGCCATTTTACCAGGGTCCTTAAGCGAATCATGTAGTAATTACTTCAATCAGGCTTTCCCGACTGAGCTTACTCGTTGGAAACTGGTTGGGAAAGTCACATGTCACAATCACAGGGCCACAAGATCCGGCAACTGACCACAAATGCAAGCTGGTTGCCAAGGGCTTGAAATGTAATCATGTGGCCACGGGGGTGAGGCCACGGTCACAACTGTGAGGGCGGGTCATAAGTCACTTTTTCCATTATAACTTTGAATCACCGTTCAAAGCGGACGTAAGTCAAGGACTACCCGAAACGTCTTGTGATCTTGGAGATGGTCTGGAGGCATGAGAGTCTGCAGAGGAGGGCAAGAGAGGGCAAATAACGGAACATGCAACACGGCTTTGTGATACAAACGCTGCTCCTTTTGCACTTGGGTACACGTATCTCAAGGGTGGACCTTCCATTGGGACTTTGTGAGGCACATTTTATCATTTTGACAAAAACGCCGTTTGCTACAGACGGTCCTGTCTGGTGCTAGTACCATATCGCCTCTCTCTGTTCAATCAGCTGCACTCTTTCTGGCAGGTTCAAAGCTGGACTACCCAATTCTACACCCTCACCATCAGCAAATGGATCGCGAACCAACTGTCAATCAAGGGAAGGGCAGCCTTCCCTTGCAGCGGGGTAGGAGAGAGCTCTGAAGAGACACTTTTGAGTTTCAGAGATTTCATTATGCTGCTGATTTGGACATGTTTACATTATGGTTTGTAACGTTGGTTTATTTAAACTTAAGCCTAGCCAGACTGATTGGAGTAGGCAACCCCCTCCCGTTCCTTCCTCTCCCTTCTCCTCCCTCAAGCTCCTGCTTGGTCCTCTCCAGATTGCAAAGGTTTTGGTCAGGGGTGGGCAACCTTGGCTCTTTTATGACTGGTGGACTTCAACTCCCAGAATTCCTGAGCCAGCCACGCTGAGGGAAAAAGGAGAGGTTTCCAAGCTGAGCCAGGCTGGCTCAGGAATTCTGGGAGTTGAAGTCCACCAGTCATAAAAGAGCCAAGGTTGCCTACCCCTGGTTTTGGTGAATCAAAAAGAGTAGAAACACCACCGTTGCGTGAAACAAACTTTTTAAAAAAACGGCAAGAGCAGCGGCGTCTCCTACCAGGGTCACGGAGCACAATGGCAGCCCAGCCTGGCAGAAGCCGGTCTCCTTGTGAAGGCCTGCCACGCGAGCGTCACCCAGCTGAAAACAGGGCAGAAAGCCCCTTTGCGGGGAGATCCGTCTCCTGTTTTGTTGGCTTTCTCTCTCTTTCAATTGCTTTGGGGGATCTTAAGAGAAACGGGACCATCATGAAGGTCTGCAGCAAACCTGGCGGGGGTCATTGTTTCTTCCAGGAGAGACAAGCCAGAGCCCTCAGGCCCCCACCCAGCCTCGCCCACAGCCCACTTCCCAGGAGAAGAAGGGCAGAGGAAGCCTCGACAGCCCCTCCCTCCCTCCCTCCCTCCCTCCCCTGCCAAGAGCCTCCTTTGTGGCTCCGTCTCCTCTGCTCCTGGATGGTGGGGCTCATAAAAACCAGCCCTTGGCACGGGGGAGCAGGCGAGAATGCTAATCCCGGAGCAACCAGTTGCCGCCTTGGCATCCAGAGGCCTCTGTCTGAGACTTCACCTTCCATTCAGCGTCTTTCCAAAGAGGCTGGCAATTGACCGGACCCGTCTGCGGGCAATGAATCGAGTGTCTGGGTTTTTGTGTGGTTTAAAGCCCCCTTTGTGGCCGTGAAAATAATATTTTTCCCCCATTCCAGCCTATGACACGGTCCCTTTGGGGCGGGGGGAGCCCAACCAACATGCTGCTTAACAAAGGCCGATAATCAGCATCACATTGTTCGCTCGAAGATCCATTTTCTTTTGCGGTTCTCTCCGTGTTTCGGCAGATGCTGCAGTGTGTGCCGAAGCCTTATTACCAGACACAGTTTCACAGAAAGGAGTTCCAACGATTAATAAAGCCATCTTTATAAACACCTCCTAGGCCTTGTCGGATTGTAAGAATTCAACCCTCAAGAGAAAAGGATTGCTCTGCCTTTCACAGAGAGTTTTAATTTAAATTGGATTCAAAACCAGGCTCCTTTTTGCGAATTGGGGAGGATTGGGGCTTGAATGACAAGTGTCAGCAGGGAGGAAGGCCTCAAAAGCTAAAATGGCAGCCATAACTGCATCACTAAGCCACCATCTTGATTTTTTTGGCACATCCCCCTTGGTCACCTCCTCCTCCTCCTCCTCCTCCATTTAAAGTCTGATCTGCCTGGCCATTTGAGGTGAGCCTCCTCTGAGTTGAGCTCAACTCAGCCAGTTTGGCCTTCTGGTTGAGGCACCAAAGAGGAGAGACTCACCATAGCCATGAAGGACAGGGGGGTGACCTTGGGCCGGTCCCTCTCTCTCTCACAGCCCAACCCACCTCACGGGTGGTGGTTGTGGAGAAAATAGGAGGAAGGTGAACGTTAAAAAAAATGCAAGCTAAGGAATATTAAACTTACCTATTTAAATAGAATGAAAAGCACTGTAGGATATCAATCATATTTAAATATCCTAAATTGGGGAAGACAACACAGGCCCATAAGTAAAACAATGTAAGCTCATAATGTTCATTGCTTGTTTTATTCCATATTCCATAGTCAAATCCTATCTTATTTAACAAACTAGCCACTGAGTGCTGCCCCTGTACAATGGATAGTCTCTGTGTGATGCTACCATAATCCTGTTCGTTCATGTGATTTTTCCAAATTATTGGCAACACCTGTGGCATTTTTTTCAATCAAATTCCTAATATGAAGAATTAAGCTCTCAGTTCCATGTGATTCCCCCCCCTTCTTTTCCATACTTGATCTGAACTCCTAGTATAGGGAGATTTCTCAATGATCAACATCCATATTCTGGTCTTATTGCAGGAGAGGGATAGGCAGTTTTACAGGGAGGTAGTCGAGCCCAGAATTTTCATTGCTAAGTGAGACATTTGTTAAGTACGTTTTGCCTCATTTTATGACATTTCCACAGTGAATCACTGCAGTTGATAAGTTAGTAACACAAGTTGTTAAATGAATCCGATTTCCCCATTGAATTTGCTTGTCCGAAATGGATCAGTTGCCAAGTGTCGGAATTTTGATTACGTGATCACGGGGATGTTACAATGGTTGCGAGTGTGAAAAAACAGTCATATGGCAGTTTTTTCAGTACCGTTGTAACTGAACAGTCACTAAATGAACTGTCGTAAGTCAGGGACTACCTGTACGCACAAGTGAAAGGTTTTAAGATGCATTGATTTATACGGAATTTCACTCTCGAGAGCTCCTGCGTGTTTAGGACTGCACCCTTAGCTGTACACAGTGACCAAATCACACAGTCCTAGTTACACTAAAAGGGGTATGTGTGCATGTCTTGTATATGCATGTTTTTAAAAATGTTTACACAAAAGATTCAGAATATTTCAGAGGTTATTAATATAAGTATATATGTGTCTCTGCGTACAGTAAACTGCCTGGTGCTATTCAGCCATATAAGTGGGCACATAAAATTATAAATAAAATAGCCACCACATTTGATGCTTGACCATAACACACACACAAACAATTAATTTGCTTGGGAGTAGACAGATGCTTAAGGAAAGGGTGGCCAGGATCTCTCCAGGCCTGGCTGACACTGCCAGAGACAATTGGGCGATTGTACCTGAACGTTTGTGGGAGGGCGGGGGGGGGGCTGGGAGGTTTGGCTGAAGAGTTCGAGACGCGCGAGGCCTGAATGCTAATCAATCCCTGGCAGCGGTTCAGGTCTTCCGATGGGATTCCCTGCCTCTTTCAAAGGGAGACATCCAAAGGGGACTTAGGCCGCCCCATCTGCATTCTGCAGGACGTCTTGCTCAAGTGCAGGCAGGGGAAGGGAGTCGGGCCTTGCATTGAAATGGGGGCATTAAGCTCCAGGCTGGGCAAATGCTGGTGCGGGGGGGGAGGGAGAAATTGGGGGAGCTGCACCTCTCAGACACCGAACCCGGGGTATCTTCACCAGCTCCGGAGAGGGGCCCTTCCTTCCCTCCCAGAGATAGCGGGAGAGCCCCCCCTTCCTTCCCAATTAAAGCCGGCGGTCAGAAGGGGGTCGTCACTAAGCGCCTCGCCCCGCCATCTCTGGCGCTGGGCTGGCTAAAATCGCTCTGCCCCCCCCTTTTCATTCCGAGCCTGGCCGACCAAACTTTGAAGTTGGAAGGTATTAAAAGAGCCTTTCAGACGACGCCTCCGAGGCTCTCATCTCCTCCCCCCCCCAGAGCCCCTCCCGTCCCCCTGACACAAGGAGCCCCTCCCGTCCCCACGGCTGATGCTGCTTCTTTTTCCCCTCTGCCCGCCGGTCTCCCGGCTGCCCGGCCCGCCATCCCCTCTCCGCCTGCCCCGGCGGGAGCCAAGCGCCAGGCTCGGCCGGCCGGCCGGCCGCTCCAGGAACCGCGGGCGCNCACCGGGCGGGTGGGCGGGCAGGCCCGGGAGGCGGGGAGCCGCCTTGGCACCGGGCCACGTCCTCCGCCTTCGCCGCAGCTGCTGCCCGGCTCCCGAGGAACAAAGCGGGCCCGGCCGCCCCGTCAGCCGCGCGCAGGCCGGGCGGGGAGGGGAGGCGCATTCCTGGCCGGGCGAGACGAGCCGGGCCCGGCGCTGGGCTTCGCCGACCTCTCCTCGCCTTTGTGACTGGCGCAGATGCAAATGGGGCCGCCCGCCTGCCTTCCCCCGCCCGCGGAGGGCGCTGGGACGGGGCCGACAATGAGCCACTGTCCGTCCCCCCCAACCCCCCCCCGTGCAAAACGCCCCGTCTGGGCCGGCGCGGGACAAAAGCCCCGGCGGGGAGAGCAGACGCGGGGGGGAGGGAGGGGGAGGGGCCTGCGGGGGGCAGGGGGAGGGGCCGGGGTGGCCTTGGAGACGCCCCTTGAGTGGGAAAGCTCCGGGGTCCCCCCCCTCTAAACCTAAGGGGGCCATAAGCAACTATAGGAAAACAACAACCACCACCACCGCAGAATGAAGGCAAAAACTTCAGAACGGAATATAGGTAGTCCTCGACTTACGACAACGGAGCCCAACATTTCTGTTGCTGAGACACGCACCCCCATTTTACGACCTTATTTGCATTTTCTCCACAATCCATTATTTTTATTCTAAACCTCAAACCATATATCCAAACATCCCATTTTTTTATCTGTTTCCCACAAAAGTCCCTAAGAGGTTTCTGATTATTGTTAAATTTAGGCAATGTCCTATGAATGAAATCAGTCTGGCCAGCTCAGTCAGTTCCACCACCCTCACTCTCCGTTCCTCCCTTGTGGGTAAAGTCAAATCTCCCCACTTTGTGTCCCTCCCTCTCTCCCCATCTTGCTAGGGGGAACTTTGTGCTGGGAGGAAGGGCTTTGGGCTTAGGCCGCTGCAGGAGACCTGGCCCTCCATCCCACCAAAGGGCACTTCTGCACCGCCAGCAGCCTCCACCCTCTGCTCTGTTGCTGCTGCAGGAGTATTTTCACAGCTGCTTCCTGGCACCAAGGAGAACGTCAGCAAAGAGGGAATGGAAAAAGACAAGAGGGTCCACCTATGGGTCCAGGGGCGAAGAAAGTGGCATCAGATACGTCACAATATCATGGTGAAATTGGTATCACTTACACCACGATATTATGGTGCATGTGGCGTCAAAGAACCAAGTTGGAAGTGTTTTTAGAAGTCATCCCATCACTCTGATTGGATGAGTGCAGGATCCCTTCGTCCTTCTCTGGCAGATGAACATCAAGCTTCTGTCTGAAGACCTCTGGTGAAGGAGAACTGAGCACTTTATGTCACCTACTACAGTCAAGAGGTTCCTCCTGATGTCCAGCCTGAACTCTTTCCTTGGAGTTTTGACCCACTACTCCTGCCTTTTGGGGCAACAGAGAGGTCCATTTCTGTGAGACAACCTTCTGAAGAACAGCTGCCTCCCATCCGTCAGGTCTTCTGTACTTTTCACTTGGACATTTCAGCATTTGGATAGTTGTTTCTTGAGCTGTCATTGCCTGTTTTGATCTAATGGTGCCCAGAATTGGACATAGGAATCCAAGTGGAGTCTACCCAGGGCAGGGTAGAGGAGGCACAACCTCCCATGATAGGGACTTGATTCAAGATGGCATATACCTATAGCAGAGGTAGTCAACCTTGGCTCTTTTATGACTCGTGGACTTCAACTCCCAGAATTCCTGAGCCAGCTAAGCTGGCTCAGGAATTCTGGGAGTTGAAGTCCACGAGTCATAAAAGAGCCAAGGTTGACTACCCCTGACCTATAGCATAGCTGGCTGAGGAATTCTGGGAGCTGAAGTCCGCAAGTCTTAAAGTTGTCAAGGTTGCAGATCCCTGTTCTAAACAACATCAGAGGTGATGTGAGGTTTAAGGGAGTCCCACAGCAGAACTTTCCATGATAGGCGAGAGTTAGTTAAAGTCTGGGCTTTTCGTTAGCTGTGCAGTTTTAGTTTTAGCAGGGCCCTTTACTTAACCACCAACTTTGCTTGCAGAAAAAGGTGAGGAAAATTTCATCCCAGATCAATCTGATGACAGGTATAAGAGAGGGTGGCTCTTACATGGAGCAACACATAGCCCGTTGCCTATTCCTTTTTTAAATCAACCGCTCTGCTCCCATTCAGTGTCTGTGTGGCTTCATCTGGGTGGCAAGAACGAGGAGAGCCAGGTTAGTCTAAGGTAGGGGTCTGCAACCTTGACAACTTTTAAGACTTGTGGACTTCACCTCCCAGAATTCCTCAGCCAGCTATGGGAGGTGAAGTTCACAAGTCTTAAAAGTTGCCAAGGTTGCAGACCCCTGGTCTAAGGGAAGGGAAAAAAACAAAAGGATCCAAGTAGCACCTTTTCTGACTTAACACCTTTTTAAAAGCATAATGTTTTGTGAGCTTCTGCCTTTTTAATAAAATTGGATAGTCAGAAAAGGTCTTACCAGACTCCTCTTGATTTTTTAATGGCAAGAAAAGAAAGTCCTAAAGCAGTGTTTTAAAGGCCATTTTAAGGTGCGTGGACTTCAACTCCCAGAATTCCCCTGCTAGCATAGGGAATACAAATTCCCAAGCCACTTCCGGAATACAGAAGTAGTTTCCCCCTGTTGTGTTTTACAACCAGTCGCATCTCGGTATTGGTCGTCTTTTTTGAAATCCAGCAAGGTTGGTCAGGTACTGCCCACTGATGGGATAATGAGTATATTTTGGTTTTTTCCCTACAGAGAACTTTTTAGAGGTTCTTCTGAGCATCGAAAGCCACAATTGGTCACCAACTGCAACCGGGATATCCAGTATCTGTCAAAAAAGCCAAGATGGTGGCCTTGACAACCCAGGCTGACAACTCGGGTTAAGACGGGGTGAGGCTTTGATAGCAGTGTTGCAGTCGGTATCTTATTTATTTTTTTTATTCTTTTTGGAGATGCCCCTTTAAGTGGCAATTGTATTAGTTTTTCCTTTGATGGTCCGATTACAGAAAAAAAGACATTAAGAACCAAATTAGGAAGAAAAATTAAAAAGAACACAAATCTCCACATTTTCTGTCTAGGTTTTTCTACAGAAGCTGCGATGCAGACAAAATCCATTGTTTTTCACTTCCTACTTGCAGGCCAAAATGCCCCCCTTGTTAACCTGATTTCCTTCAGAGCAGAAACAACAAGTCAGGAATTCCTCATTCTCTGGATTTTTACAAGGCTTTTCATTTATGCTCCCGCCACCTTCCCCAGCCCTCACTCTTTTTTTTCCACCTAGGGAAGGGGAGAAAATGCCCACTGAAATACGTAGTGGTCACTTGAGAAGCGTGGAGTGTAAGGCCCTCTACCCCACAGGCAATTTCCACATGGAGCAAAGCATCTTCATCACTGGACGTTTTCAAAAATAGACTGGACAAACATTTGACCAGGATGGCATAGGATCTCCCGCCTTGAGCAAGGGGTTGGACTAGAAGACCCCTAAGATCCCCTCCAGTCCTTTGATTCTATGTTCTAAGTCAGGGGTAGTCAACCTTGGCTCTTTTATGACTCATGGACTTCAATTCCCAGAATTCCTGAGCCAGCTAAGCTGGCTCAGGAATTCTGGGAGTTGAAGTCCACGAGTCATAAAAGAGCCAAGGTTGACTACCCCTGTTCTAAGTTCTCATCTCAACAAAGTTTGGAGTGGCCCAAGTGACGGCAGACGGGAACGATGTGAAGCTGCTGTTGCAACTGGGCCTTAGACATTGATTTCTAGATTGCCATGGATTCAAGCAAACGTCGCTTCATTGATGTCCACTAGCATCTTCAAAAAGCTGAACTTACATTGAAGGGGGACTGGATTGCCTCCCTTTGGCCCAGAAGGGTTAAAAGTTCAAGGAAGGAAATTCAGCTAGACATTAGGAGGATCTTCCTGCCAGTGGAACAGGCTGCCACTTGAAGGGATGAGTTCTCCTTTGCTCCTTGTCTTCAAAGAGAGAGGGTGTGGGGGGGGGGGCCTCTGCCAGAGACGTTTTCAGCCCTCCTGCTTTGAGCAGAAAGATGGAACAGAGGAATCCTAGTCATTGTCCCCAATACTGTACACATTCTCTGTACTGTACACAGATGACTAATTGGCTCCTTGCAGGAAATTATTACAGTTAAGATTGCTAGCAAATAAATTACACAAGGCGGGGAGGGGTTAGGGTGTGGTCAAAACAATCAAGATGGTGGCTGAGACAAGCTGGAACTTCAGTGTGACTATCTCAGTCACTATCTCGGCTTTATGAGCACACCTTGGGCACCCGTGGTATGATACGAACTCAACCAGCAATTAAAAACTAAGGATGCTGCATCCGGCATTATTTTTGCCAAGCAATGCCCTCAGCGCCATCTCACTTGCACCCATTCTCCTCTGCACTTTTTTCCCGCCTTTTTTTTTTTGTTGGCTTCCGTCCACCTGGACCACTTCCTGTGTGGCAGCTGGTATTGTCTCCTGACTGCACATGCTGAAGCTAAACCCACACTCTGCCCTCTGCGTATTTTTACATAAATAGTCCCGAAGATTAAAACAAACATAAGCAGCTGATGATCATATTGTGAGCATGGGGTTGGTGCATGCCAAAAATTATTTATGGAAACATATATCGTCGTCTTCATTTTTGACTATCAGTCAAAAATCCACCAGTCAATCAATCAATTAACCAACGAGGGCTTTAAATCTGTAGGAATGGTGCTAAAACTGATATTAAGGTCCTGCCCTGTGAGTTCAAAAGAATTCTGTAAAATCAAGGAGCTCCTGTTAACCGTTGTTGCTATTTAACGCATTTTATATCAAAACACAAGACGCAGTGTCCTTTCCCCCCCTTTTCCCAGTCGCTGACAATTTGGGGAACTGGGGCTGTCCACATAAAAGACGTAAAGGTCAAGAATGCAAGTGGGACCACGTGACCAGCCCCCTGCCCCCTTTTGGGGTGTTCCTGACAGCCTGCCGTCCAGGTCCTACCCTCCCCCCTTAGGGCAGGGACAGGGCATCCATCACAGGCCAACAGCATCCATCTTAATTTGGCAGAACTTCTCAGCAGGTTGACCTTGAACACCTCCAGGGCACCGAGAGGGAAGAAGGTGGCCAGCACGACACACCTGACACTCCTGGTTTCTCGTGTGTCCCCCCACGGATTGGGGACAACTGTCCTATGCCAGTTAGGGGGAGACGCCCAGCTCTGACTCCCGAATCGGGTGCCCCAGCTCTTACTCCCTGCCCCCCATGCTGTACTGTAAATATTGGCAGGGGGTCCTTAAAGGGTGGTCAGAAAAGACAAGGTCCTAACTTATGTAACTGGGGGCAAGAGAATATTAAGAGGGGACTCGTCCTCAACAGGTGTCTGAGGGAGGGAAACTTAGTTTTACACTGGAGGGGAGAAAGGAAGAGTGCGATCGCTTGCTTAGGTTTGGGGGAGCCACGCCGAACCTTTATTTCTGGTTCTGGGTCAATTTTCCAAGCCCAATGCTGATATATTTCTATAAACCGGGTGAGACTGACTCTTGCAGGCTGGGTTCCAACCTGACAGAATGCGTCACTTGCCTTAATTCCTCCCCCCCCCCATTTCACAATTTGCCTGCCTGTTTTTACTAATTATCAGATCTGCACGATGGAGGAGATTGTTTGGACACCTTGCAGCTGATCTTCTCCACTGCCAATTAAATCTGATCCTTAACTGAATATGTAGCACTGAGTGTGTAAAAGGCAGCCTTCACTTCAGGTGCTAATATATGCTGGATACAACAGAGGGGGGGGGGGAGGTGCAAATTGCAAATGATCAAATCACCTCCAGAATTAACATCCACCAAATGAGAGATGAACCCGGTAGGCCATCGTTTGGAAAGACTAAAATCAAATAAAAAATCAGATGCCTGCCTTCCTTCCTTCCTTCCTTCCTTCCTTCCTTCCTTCCTTCCTTCCCTTCCTTCCTTTCATTCCTTCTTTCCTTCCTTTCCTTCCTTCTTTCCTTCTCTCCCTCCCTCCCTCCCTCCCTCCCTCGCTTATACAGTATCTAATCTCTCATTGTCCTAATGGGTTTATAAATAAATTGATAAAATATATATAAACATCATCTCAACACAGAAGAGTCTAGATGGGTGAAGAGACATTGCCTAGAAACCTGAGCTCATTATATCATGCCAAGCAGAGAGGATGAGAATTTTATTGGGAGAGGGAATAAGAACTTGGAGGAGTCACCACCTGCCTGGGACACCGTCACCTAATTTCTACTCTGAGGGTTTAGAGAGCTTTTCAAAAACCAACGTTGCTCTCACTTTCCTCCCAGAGGCAGGAGAAATAGATCTTCCTGCTTGGAAACTGATTTTTTAGCAGAGATTCCACTCTGAAGGAAAGAGGGATTGGGAAAGGAAGGCCAGATTCTTTATGGCAGTGTTTTTTTCTGTAAGATGGGTGGACTTCCAGGATGCCCCAGCCAGCTCTTAAAGCCACCAGCCTCTGGAAGCGGCAGTGAAAAGGATGAAATGGTGACGTTCTTAGCCTGGATCTGGCTCCCATTGGTCCTGCAGAAGGCTGGCTGGGACGGCAGCTGCAAGAACTGGCTTCTTCTTCGGTCTGGAGGCCCCCAGAAAAAGCCAAAGCTGCAGAGGAGGTGGGAAAAGCCCTGTGAGCACCAGCGCTGAGCTTCCGTTCGAAGGAGGTCTGTTGGTCAGGTCCAGTCTCATGTACAGTTTGTAAATGGAGGAGAGGCGTCTGTGGAGATCCTCAGTCATCCAGGCCACGCTTGTCCCAAAGGGGCCTTTTCCCAGAGAGCTGACGGAGCTTCTGGGATGAGAAGCGAAGCGTCTTCCAAGAAAAAACAAGAAAGTCCAGTTGCCTCCTGGAAAAACACCTTTGGGATATTCAGGGAAACAGCCCCAGTGCGGCTTGTGGCTGCCCTTCGGACATTTTAGGCCCCTTTCCCTATAGATCTCCTTGCCTGGTCGCCATGCAGGGCCAAAGGAGAGAAGCAAGCTTAGCATTAACAAGAAAAATAGACCAGAAAAATAAGCCCATGGATTACTAATGCCAAGCAATAAGATATGCATTTTTTGTTAGCAGGAGAAAGTCAGATTGAAAAAATCTTCGTCATATGTTGTGCCAACATGGTGGTTAAACACACACACACATACATACACACAATGTTCTACATTGCCTCTTCCAACTATCTACTCAATAATTCTTTTGATGGGGCTTGTGAAAGTTTTTTTTCTCCCTGCAACCCTGAATTATTCAGACATGTGAAAAGAAGAGTTTGCCTAAAGCGGTGATAAATAAATATGAATCAATAAGGAAACGGTCCCCTGGGATTATCCGACTGTACATCAGAAGAAACTTCAAACGTGAACGGAAGAGGGTGCAGCAGACCCAGCCACAGACCACGCTAAAACCCAAAGGTAACGTGTATTAAAATAATCTTTGGAATATTAAGTTTCTATGCAAATTCTGAGTTATCAAAATATTAACACCAAGGCACCATCCAGGGCGTAATGTGCCATCAGGTTACCCAAAGGAGTAGGTATGGAGAGTGGGGTAACTTCAGACTGCTAAGGAACCACAGGTCTCTGCCACATATTTGCTAGGAACCGCCCCGGCTGTGGTGCCATTGGGGGGTTGAGGGTAGGGCCATGTTTTTCCAATCTCGGCCACTTAATATGTGGGGGCTTCAACTGCCGGAAGTCCTCATCCAGCTTGCTGTAGTCTCATGAATTAAAATCCTGAGCATAGTTACTTCTGTAGTTATTTCCAAGTTGCTGCCTGGTCTTCTTCTTCATACTTATTATTAAATACCATGACCTGTTGGGAACAACCACATTTTTCTCATGGAACATGTAGCCATTGTCTCCATTCCAAATAGCCATGTCAAAAAGCAAACAAACACGCACATCCCTTCATGGGCTCCGGCAAGCCAGCGTATCACACCGGACTTTCCCCCAATGGATCTTCTTTGATGCCGGCCTTTTGGTGGCATCTTCTCTGCTCCAAAGCCACCAGACCTGGGATAAAGGAGCAGAAGTAGAAGGCGGAGTGCGCTGCAGCCTGCATGTCAGCAACAGATGCGGCCGGCCACGGTTCAGGTTCAGATACCAGGAGTTACCTAATGCAAACATAGCAATATTTTTCTCCTTCACACTGATGTCAAATGGAGGGTGATGTAATGTCAGGTTGGATGTGACGTGAGGGTCCTTGGAAACCAGGTCAAACCCAGTTACTCTCTCTTGAGGTTGTGGACATACAAGGGGAGTGTTTGCACACAGTCAGTCTGGATTTCATGGAACTAATTAAGAGTTCAGACTTCATTAAAACACATGGCTGAACTTTCTGTTTCAAGAATGCAGAGCCAGCATAAACATCCAGCTTCCTTTCTCTGTCTTGCAGGGGTGTCTTTAGGATGAGGCGAAAAAAAGGGATGGTGGCCGCACACATAAGAAGCAGGCGGAGCTTTGATCACCTACAGATAGAGTTCGACTTACAAGCAGTCGCTTAACGACCGTCCAGAGTTAGGACAGACCCCCCAAAAGCTACTCACAACCCATTTTCAAGGCTACAATCTGTCCTGCCCCTGAGGCCGAGGGGGGCTTGAGGACCAGATCACCTTCACAGCCGTTAACGGCAAGACCGCAATTTATGGCTGTTTCTGCCAGTTTCCAGTATTTACTTCTGGTTTCTAACAAAAACCGCCTCTTGTGGAAAATTAATACATTTAACGATTGTGACACTTGCATAATGACAGCTGCATAAAAATTTCAAAAAATAGGGTTTGGTCACATGATGCCTCAACTTACAACTGCAAGAACTTATGACTATAATTCCAGGCTCAATTATGGTCATAAGTCAAGGACTCCTCCAATTTTCCCCCACAAGAATCAGCCTGTGAGATAGGCTGAAGTGAGAGAGAGATGAGGGGGACCATAGTCACCCACTGAGCTCTTATGACTGAGGGGGGCCTTGAGCCTCACCAGTGTTGATCCAGCACATTGTTGGATGTGTGATTACACATACTTTACATGTGTGATTAGATGCCTTTTATTTGCTTCAGAGACGCCCTGGTGGCAATGGGAATTTAGGCTAGTGGGGAAAGGGATACTTCCACACTTTCCCCTTCATCCTACATTGTTTACTCACAATAAAAATAACATGCATTAAAGATACTAGTGCATTCATAATTAATAGACCGTTCTTCTTTGCTCATTAATATTTACTTGTTGTTAAAACAAACAACTAACAACATCTTCAGAAAGTCTTCAAGACTTTCGTCGCTTAGGACTTACTGACTTTTTTTGACCCTCCCCTGTAGACACCTCTGCCATGCACTAGTATCTCTAAAACTCTTTCACAGACACCTCCCATCCCAACTTCCTACTCTGGAGCAACGTGGAGTTTTCCCTTGCTTCTTCCCCAGCCGCAGAGCACTCATGCCAGGACACACCGTGGAAATCAAAGGTCTCCAGCCACAAGGAGGAAACGCCAAAAGTCTTTTCCGCAATGACAGAGAAGGCTTACCTCCCTTTAGGCGACATTGTTTTATATGCCATTTTTGCCAGGTGGGAGAGGTAGAAATTGTCGAGAGAGAACTGCTCCTGTGTGCAGGGCCATCCATCAAGGTGATACGAATCACACCTTGAATCGTAACTGGAAAACTCCTGGAAGCAAATCTACGCAACCGTTGCAAATACTGCTGTATTTTGGATCAGTTGAAGCCTCCCAACGCTTTTCAAGGGCAACTCTAGGCAGAACGTATGCAAGCAGTCCTCAACTCACTAGCGACTAATACAGTGGTTCTCAACCTTTTTAATGCCGCGACTCCAACCGGTCGTAAGTCGAGGACTAAACCGGTTGTAAGTTGAGGACTAAACCGGTCATAAGTCGAGGACTAAACCAGTCGTAAGTCGAGGACTACCCAACCGGTCGTAAGTCGAGGACTTTCCCTGCCCAGGAGCGCCATGGATGCGTGGTTCCGCCCCCTGCGCCGGCCGAGGCGTAGCTGGCAAGCGGCAGAGACGGAGCAGGCCGACCACCAGCTGGCCCAGCCCAAGGGAGGTAAGGCACCCGCCGGAAAAGGGGGCAAAAAATGGTGGACAAAAAAAATGGCGGACAAAAAAATGGCGGACAGCCTTCCTTGGCGACCCCCGTGAAATGGTCGATCGACCCCAAATGGGGTCCCGACCCACAGGTTGAGAGCCACTGGACTAATATATAAACAGAGAGCAAACTCCGCTCCCTTCTAGCACTGATTATGTTACCTAGTTGGGTAATGAAATGTCTGCAAAAAAACCCCAACCAAGCTCAGAGAGCACCAAGGAGCCCACAGTTCTCTTTTATCGCTGTGCTTTACTCATCTGCCAGTTTGGATTCTGGAAGCTTTAGCTGCATTCTTTTCCAAAGCCCTCGCCTGGCAGAGGGAACCGACATCGTACTGCCTGTCATGGATCCTTATTTGGGCTGAATGAGGAGGAGTCCTTACTCCACCCGGGTCAGGAAGAACTTTGGCAAGATCTGGGGGAGCTCTTGCCAATCGGAGCAGACAGAACTGGGCTAGCAGGCTTGAATGCGCACCAGTTTCATAACTTACCTGCCTCACAGGTACATGTATCTCAGTGAAAAGGCATGTTGTTTGTGTTTGCACAGTCAGCATCAGCATTTCCCTGTTCTTAAGGCTCCCGGCATTACCGCAATGGTTGAGGGCAACAAGAACGAGAAATAGGTCAGGTGGAGAAGACACCTCAAAAGAGGGCCATGTACGAGAACAGCAGAAGGGAAAATCAAAGGCTAGGCTGACTCATTGTACTCCTCTTCTCTGCATTCCTTCACCTTCCTCTGGTCCTCGGTGGCAGACCTCTTCGCTTTTCTGCTGAGCTCCATTAGCGTCCACCGGGAACTCGTTGTGTGACCAATGTGGGCATCGGTGTGTGAGCTTAGTAGGAAATGGATCGGGATGATCTGACATTGCAACAATCACTTCCATGAATGGAATCCCTTAACGCTGCCTTTCACACACACAAGGACCTTCGCTTGCAGATATCTGTGCCTCTTGGGATTACAAAAGATGGCGTTCCATATTCAACGTTGCTGCATTTGGCTTCTGGAGGTAAGAGAAGAGGACACGTCCAGTTCCCCCCTTCCAGTGGCTCTCAACCATGGCAATTTAAGACATGCGGACTTCAACTCCCAGAATTCCTCAACCTGCCTTGAAGTCCCCACCTCTTAAAGTTGCTAAGATTGAGAAGCACTGCCCCATCCGATCCCTGACCCTGGCCACACACTGACAGGGGTGATCTGAAGAACTAGCCCTGTATTTAGCTGAACTTATTCAGAATCTGTCTGAAAATCAGAATCCGACTGTACACGTTTCCCTGCATTCTCAACACTGCTCACAACTCATCCGATCACCTTGTGGATCAGCCCTCTCCAGGCTGACTGGATACTAATAGGATGGGAGAAGACCAATCCAGTGTGACCAAAATACCAGACCTAAAATAGGGACTGCAGTGGTGGGGGTGTTTCTGGGTGTCTGTGTTTGAGTTGAGCTGAGTCGTCATTCCATCAGTCACGCACCCCTATTGCTATCTGTTCTTGTCTGTAGGAACTGCTCTCGTTGAGAAAAATCCTCCAAAGAGGAGGCAACTCCAAAGGGAGTGAGGCCTTTTCTGCACAAATGGACACACACATGCAAACACATCAACAACTTTACCGACTGGATAACCAAGCTCAGTTAGATAGCCAAGCTCGTGTTTCACCATTATTTCTGTTTCAGTTTCAGCAAGGGATTTATCAGCAGCGGGCATCACCGTCCTAAACTCCGAAGAAGAAAGATCAGAGGGAGGCTCCCTCCTTGCTTTCCTACACGAGTGCTGTAAGTCAGCCTCTCCCCTCCGGATCTCAAAGTCGACTTGGAAGCTCCTTCAATCGGGTGAATGAGCTGCAGTCGCGGAAAGAGCAGGACGCTTGATCTGTTCAATGGCCCTGTGATTTATTTGGCCATCAGGCATCCCTGCTCTCCTTTCTGTTCCATAACCCTTTTCTTATAACATAAATAGGCTTTTTGTCTGCTGCCAGCATCTGATGAACCATGTGATATTGAGGTCTGGTCTGCCGCTAATCTTCCCTCCTAATAGCTTTGATGAAAGTGTACACACAAGCACAAACACGCCCACACAAACATGCAGTTCCAAGAGACGATGACCTTATTTTCAGGATTAGAATGATGTTCTCTCTGTTCAAAAATAACACCCTTCCTTGAATACAAAATCCGCCCTCTAAAACCAAACTAAAGGGGACAAAAAAAAAACAGGAAAGCCCGCAAATTTTGTGCTTGAAGCTGAGAAAATCGGGACGATTTTAATACGCATGAATTGGACAGAAACATTTTTGGGGGGAGAGGAGGGACTTCTTGGTTTATTTGTTGACAGAGTTTGGGGTCTCCTTGATCCAAGCTTCTTATTTAATAATTGGTACTTACTGGGGTATGAGACCCTTTCCTGCTTCTTTTGAGCACTAAACCAATTATGATAATTTCTGGAGCCCACTGATCTTGCCAGAACAAGCATGCCTTTGTCACCTCTCAATTAAATTACTGTCACTCTCCCTGCGTGAGGCCATCAGTTGCCGCCATTGGTCGAAAACTGGGTTTTGACTGGCTTTGTTGTGACCACTCTCACTCCACCACTCCACCACTCTCACTCCAACTACTTTGGACACTGATTTACTTTTGG
>NW_015386612.1:476333-535107 GCF_001527695.2 Protobothrops mucrosquamatus | reverse complement strand
AAAAAAAATAGAACAAAAATGCATATCACCTTTTCAGCATTGTCCGGATCAGGTGGGAAAGCTTCGGTTAACAACAAGCTATGGACAGGTTTGTTTCGATGTAAAAGACACACATTGCTTCCTCTCACCTATCTCTGTAAATTACAACATGCACCCATGTGTAATGTATAATCTCCTCTCTAGTCATACATACTGCCGTTGTTGACTCTTAACCACAGGCACTGAGGCTCTTTTATTCAAATTCATCTCATTTGCAGCATCCAGAATAGCTTTTTAAATGACTAGTAGCCTTCCCTGTGTTGTTGTGCTCATAAAAACTGGTTCTGGATACCACTTCACAGGGATTTCTCCACCTGAGGAGCCCAGGCAATGCTGAAGAGGTGACATTTGATCAGAAACAGATGCGCTCACCACAGCCCAGACCTTTGCATTAAGGAAGTAGCTGGGCCACATCCAGTTAAGCGTAACCACTGGCATGTCCCATATTGTCCCGCAGACTCTCTGTCAGCAAAGTCAGTATCCGCCCTCACGTCAATGAGGTGAAGTGTGAGGCTGTGGTTACCCAAACCTGCAGTCTAATTGCTAAGGTCTGGAAACCTCCAGTGAAAACAGTGACTCCTAAGGACTGTGAGATGGCTCATTTCTGACAATTCACCGTTTCACAATCAGGGACAGGGAGGGGGGGAAGGAAACGGGGACCATATTTTTTATGAACCAGATACGTCTCTGCAACCCTCTCCTGTGAAATTGTGGCCTACGGTTTCTGTTTACATAAAGAAACAAAATTAAGAAAAAGGATGCAGAGTAGATTGTGGGGAGGGAGACATACGGTATCTGGTTGTTTTTCCTCATACTCAGATATCAAGATGATGGCAAACATACTTGTCCCAGGATAATGTTGCAGGATCCCATCTGAAAATAAAAGTTTATTCTTCCAAGCTTTCAGGCTTATGCTGGAGCCTATCATCAAGGAACTTCTCTCTCTCCAGAATATGTCACATTCTGATAATGAGTTCCAGCATGAGCCCGGTGCTAACTCAGATAGGATCCTGCACAATGCTTTTTTTCTGGAAAAAAAAAAAAGGTGCCGGAACTCACACACATCATACAACCCGCCTTGCCTACCCTACAAGGTTCCATCCAAAAAAGGTTTTTTTCTATGAGAAAAAAAGCCCCGATCCTGCATGTCTGCTTTCTCTGTCTCCCCTCTTCCCCTCCCATCTTTTAGAATCCCTGGCTGGTAGCTTTTGAAAACCCTTGTATAATAGGAGTCTGTTGCTAAGACAAAGGTTAAACCAGGCTTAGTTACAATGTCATGTGTATTGGATCCAAACCAAGGTAGAACCCCCCCTGTTTTAACTAATTTAAGTCACAGAATATTTGATAAAAGACATATTATCAACCTTAATTATGGATTCAAATAGCAATGTGAATGAACATAATAGTATTTAGCTTCTTCATTCAGAGTTGAGTATAGTAATAAAACAACTGCAGATTGTATCAAGGTGTTTGTTATACAATACACCTTTCTGTCTTAGGTTGATTACTAAGGTTGATTAGCAATGTTGACTCTCTGAAAGGGCCTCTCCCTTCCTCTTTCTGGAGGTAGCCCAGATTGAGAACTTAAGAGTTTTTTGTCATGAAGAATTTGATTGTTACCCTTAACCTATGAGCGCTGGTGGGATTCAGCCAGTTTGCACCACTTTGGCAGAACCGGTAGCTAATTTTTTGTTGCCCAGACCCAGAATGGACTTCCAGAAGCAGCATCCATACAGAGAACCGGTTGTTCACATATTTGAATCCCACCACTGCCTATGAGTCATATTTTGACCGCCCTTCCATGCTCTTTGCTCCTCCAGAGCTCTCCCAGTACATTTCTTCAATCCCTGCCTCTGTTCTGGGATTTCTTACTCTGAGCAGCACCACATTTCCTGCGTTCAAGTGTTCAGTGAAGTGACCAAGAAATTCACTGGCGCAAACTCTGATGTTTGCTATGTTGGGTTGTGTTTTGAAACAGTCATTACAAAAATGACCATTGAAGAATTCTTCTTGGATCATTTGTGTTAAATGTCATGAGAGAAGGAAAACTACTTACAAGCACCAAAGCTTTCTCTTGCTTTCAAAATGCATGAAATTAGACTTGGTTTATTCTTATTTTTTTTTTACTTTGGACAAAATCCAAATGCTGTTTATTCCCTTATATGCTCTAAATCACTAATTCTCTTTCCTCCAGCAAATGCTAATTAGGGAGTCAGGGTAAAAGAAGGAATGTTACCAGCAATTTTATGCAGCTGCATCAAGAGACAGATCTTCAGCAGCACAAATGATAAAGTGACTGAAATCACCATTTTTGGTCTCCCATCAAAGAGAGGTTCTGTTCTGATTAGGTTTGCAGCCTCAATAAACATTTCATTTAAAAACAAGGTCACCCTGACTCACTTTCTCCCTCAATATATTTCAGTATTCATAACTTAAGAACTTGTATAATATGGCAATCTTGCTCATATTCATTTGTTCTATTCTGTAGCTTCACTACTGTTAATAGGGGCATTTGAGGGAGATGGAGTGTCAAAAAGGTCAAAATGATGGTTACATACGTGGGGGGGGAGGTCTTCAGTGACATGATTGTGGCCTCCATCTTGTTTTTTTTTTTTTTGTTCCTCCCTAAAGACACCTCTAGACAAATATTATGAACAAGACAGGAAAATAAAGAAAAACTGAATAGAAATTAAAAGGGAGGAATATAAAATAAGTAGCATAATGAAGGAATCTAATTATCCTTGTGTCCTGGGGGGGGGACACACATCATTTTTAAGGACAGTCAAGATTGCAATGAACTTTTAATTGGACGGGGAACTTGTGGCATGATTAATAATTAAGGTTATTGGAACTGGAATTCAGAGGATCACAATACCACCCCTAGTTTCCCTTTAGCCCAAGCTACAATAAATTCTTGTATGGGGTTCTGAAAATCATCTTTATAAAGTTTTGGAACTAGTGCTTTGCTCATTTGGTTCTTTTGAACATTTATTAATCTAAAATTTAATTAGTATAAATAGCCCCAGCAGCCTGCCTGCTATGAGATGTCATGGAGACATAGGGACAAGCTCACCGCTATGCAACCAGAAATGGTTAGCTTGAGTAAGAGAATGTGCCTCCTAGTGTAAGAGCAGGGATACAAAATGAGTGCATAGTTGCTGCTCTACTGCTGCTGGAAGTGAGTGAGGTAGGACTTCTCTTGTAGCTCAGCAAGGACCACACTTTTAAAGCAGCCAAAGCATACTCTTTTTTTAGATGGGGTAGAAAGGCTGTATTATTATTTTTTAGATAATGCCTTCTTTCCTTCATAGAAAAATGACATGCTGCAAACAAGTGCCTTTAACATCCAGTTTGTGAGATGAATGACACCATTCTCCCCCCTTTTCATCTCATAAACCGGTTGTTCAAGTTTTGCTTTGTTTTAAACCATTTTTTATTCCCTGTGTAAACTTCCTTACTGGCAAAGAAGCAAGATCCAGAAAAAGAGGGAATGGTTTTCTCAGGCTATTGCTTGAAAACTGAGCTTTTATTATTATTATTTTTTTTGGGGGGGTGGAACATTTGTTTACTCTGGAAATAGCCTTTTCTCATTCTTAGAAAGGTGTATTTAACCTACTATCTAAATTCTGCATGAGAAATAAATCTACAAACCTTTTACCCATTTTTACCTAATAGTAGCAGAAATATTTTTTTCCTCTTATTTGTCTGAAAGAAATCATTGTCAAACATGGAGGAAAAAACCCCCAAAATTTTCAAGCTCAGCTGAACATGGATGTGGCTGCTGCTTCTACACTAAAAAGCTAAGTCAGGAACTTGCACGACAGGGACTCAAGTGGCAAGAGAGATTTCTTTGTCCATTTGCAGCTGGACAAAGACTTCTGACATCAGAAGAGGAAATTTCGCTTCCTCCAAGGTCAGTTTATTCTGAGATTGAGAATCCTTCACCTCAGAAAGTTCATAAAGGAAGCCCAGCAGGGCAGGTTGTTTGAGGATCTGCTGAATGCTATTCAGTATTGTTTCTTGTTGTTGTTGTTAATTGCGAAGTCGTGTCCGACCCATCGCGACCCCATGGACCTCCAGGCCTTCCTGTCCTCTACCATCTTCTGGAGTACAACCATTCTTTTTTTTCTTGTTAAAGGAAACTAGACAAAGCCACAACTCCCAAACTCTAAAAACCTATAGTATCTGCATTAAGAGTTTTTGGCTACCTGTCAGGTTTTAATCACTAAAATGAACAGAGTTGTATCTGAAGCCAGAAGAAGCCATGCTGGTTTATAATAGTCTGCATTGCTTCTCTTTGCAGGCCATTGGTATCCACTGCTTAGTATGTCTTCCAGCTGTGATTAGTTGTTCTTCAGTTCAGCGATCCCCAACCTGGCGGGGGGGAGGAGGAGGAGAGGGAATGGTTACATGTCAGCAATGGATGAGCATACATGCCCAGCTCCATTTGCATGAGTGGCGGGCACACGTGCCTATCTACTCGCACAAATAGAGCTGCACGCAAGTGTGCCCACTGCTCACGCAAGTGGAGCTGCGCAAACGCGCGTGCTCACCTACCACTTCCGCAGACCCGGTTCCGAATCAGCCAAGGCCCAGTAGTGAGCCGCAGTCAGGGAGTTGGGGACCCCTGCTCCTGTCCATAATTAACTACCATATTCACGAGCCACTATAATGTGCCTCTTTTTAACAAAAGCCTTTCTAAATATTCAGATCCTCTCCCTATAGCAGGGGTGGCGAACCTATGGCACGGGTGCCAGAGGCGGCACTCAGAGCCCTCTCTGTGGGCACGCGTGCCATCGGCCCAGTCCTAGCCTTCAGCTGGGTTTTATAAAACCTTTTCGCTTTAGGCCTCCGCTGCCATGTACAAAACAAAAAAGGTTCAATCAACCAGTCAATTTCAACTTCTCGTGGAAAAAAAAAGACCTTGCAAAGTTGGAATTGATTGATTGAACTTTTTAGTCCCACCCAATCTGCCGTTACCACCGTAGCCACGCCCACCCAATGGGCCATGCCCACCCAATGGGCCACACCCACCCAGCACCCGACGATGCATAAGTGGGTTTTGGGTTGCAGTTTGGGCACTCGGTCTCTAAATGGTTCGCCATCACTGCCCTATAGAAAGTACTGTTCAAAATCATATGAAACATTCCACTATTTTTTTTAAAAAAAAACTTTGCTTTTGCAATAATTGATTTTTAGAAAATGAATTATTTCTATCCTTAACAATTTCAGACCCCCTTTCTCTCTTCTCTCCATACCTGAAGTCATCCTTAACTATTCAGATGTTAAAGTAACCTTTCCCCTTCAAGCAGGGAACAAGTGACTATAATTTTATTGTAGGTACAATTTCATATACTTCACTGACCATTGGCATGGTCAAGTGACTCTTAGAATAGGGGATTTCCCAGCAACTTTTGGCCACTATAGGCTAGTGGTGGCACAGTAGTTAGAATGCAGTATTCCAGGGTAGTTCTGCCGACTGCCGGCAGTTTGATCCTGACTGGCTCAAAATTGACTCAGCCTTTCACCCTTCCAAGATTGGTAAAATGAGGACCCAGATTGTTGGGGGCAAGATGCTGACTCTGTAAACTGCTTAGAGAGGGCTGTAAAGCACTATGAAGTGGTATATATGTCTAAGTGCTATTGCTATTGTTATTGCAGCCATGCCCCCTCCCCTCTGGGATATAGTTATCCTCTGGAACCTTTCTGCTTATTTTTTTAAAAAATAATTCTATATCCAGATCAACTTGGAGAGTAGAATCACCCAAATAGCAGCTGACCCAGTAATGGAGGGAGACATGAACTGTACCATGAAGATGAAGAAAGAGAACTCCCTCTGCTATTCAGTGGCACAACACCACCCTCAATACCTTCAAGTGTTAATCCAACTGTTTGAAAATGATCATCCTCATTTGAAAAGAGTGCTAAACCCATGTTTTTAAACAGTCTAACTGTTCAGTATACCATCCTCCAGCTGCAAGCTAGAAGAGAAACGATGTGTTCTGGCTGGGAAAAGCAAAATGTATGCCAGTTTACTTTTCTGATGGCTCTGGCAGAGGCAGAGCCATGAGGAAGATGGCCCTTGGGCTTAAGAGGTATAATTATACTTATTATCCAAGAAGCCATGATAAAGCCTTCCAAGTCATATGAATGCCATCCAGGGAGATGGAGTAGGCAGAAACCACAGACCAAGGTGATTTCTTTATGGGAGAACAACATTTCAATAATACTCTTTTGCAAGATCCCATATGCATCTTGGCACACACACATCTGTTTCTAATAACTTTGTTTGGCTGGAAATCCCCAGTTCAGGATATAGTTCCACTGAGCTAATGTGGATTGTTTCTTTGATGGAAAAAGTAGACCTTATCAAGCCACTTATCATGCAAATGATTCCAAGCCATCTGTTTTTGACTAGTGGTTTTTGAGGGCCAATCAGGAAATTGGTAACACAGTCTATCATTTTTATCAAACAAGATTTCTGTACAGTTTCAACCAGCCATGAAGAATATCCAAGTATCCGTCATCAGAACACACACACACACTTCCACTCTTTTTGTCCAAAATGTGGGCTGGGAAAATGCAGCCAGAAGAGCTTTTCTGCAGCTGCATACAATTGGCCTCTGGAACATTCAGAGGGCATAAACAGTACTGCCATTCTGTTGGATAGAGCTAAACAGTAGTTGCAAAAGTGAAAGCAAGACACCCAGGTTTTGTTCTATTCAGTTTATTCTGTTGTCCCAGATCTGCACATTTAGAGAGCTTACCAGAACTTTTTGAGTTTCCAGGAAATGGGTGCTTGATGTTACTGTCAACAGCAGCAGCCAGTTTCAAAGTTTTCTATGTGGGAATTAAGGGAGGAAATTGCCTGAATGATTCTGAATTACGATTTTCAATATACTTGAGAAGAGTGGGGGACAAAAATAGAACTCTTTTTCCTCAGTTAGCTTAACATTAAAATTTGTAACACAGATATACAACGCTATCGAGAGTAACCATCATCTTTGTTGCAGAGTTTCTTTGCAGCTCTTAGAAATCCTCAAAATACACAAAATATTATATTATGTCAGACTATCATACACATGAACAAAAGTGCCAGTTGGCATATAACACTGAAATTAAGAGTCAATTGACAACTGAGATTTCAAACAGCAAGCAAAACTTTTTTACATGATTATTTTTGGGGATCTGCATTATTTTGCTGAAACCTCAAGAGTTATGTTCTGATTGCAAAAGCTTCTTAAGTCATTCCTCATTTCATAGAGGGTGTTCAGCATTGCAATGTTTCATTTCATATTGCATGCTGCAATCTAATAATGCTATGATAAAAAAGAGAGTACATGCAAAATCTGAAATAAGACATAGATCAAGCAGAAGGGGTTAATGATTAAGTAGCCTAAACTTCTTCCCTTAAGCTTTGCCTCCCTTCAACTCAGGGACTGTCATCTCTTGAATTTCTGCCTGCCATGCAGCTGCTAAAAATACAGAAGTGTATCAGGGGAATAAATAAACTTAGGGTGTATATATAGTATACACTTACCATAGTATACACTTAGTTTTCTGGATTCCCATGATATCCCAAACTCTTATTACATGCTGCACAAAGAAGAGGGAGTCAAGCTATTCTCCAAGGCGCCTGAAGGCAGGACGAGAAGCAACGGATGGAAACTGATCAAGGAGAGAAGCAACTTAGAACTAAGGAGAAACTTCCTGACAGTTAGAACAATTAACCAGTGGAACAACCTGCCTCCAGAAGTGGTGAATGCTCCAACACTGGAAGTTTTTAAGAAGAGACTGGANTCTTCTTCTTCTTCTTCTTCTTCTTCTTCTTCTTCTTCTTCTTCTTCTTCTTCTTCTTCTTCTTCTTCTTCTTCTTCTTCTTCTTCTTCTTCTTCTTCTTCTTCTTCTTCTTCTTCTTCTTCTTCTTCTTCTTCTTCTTCTTCTTCTTCTTCTTCTTCTTCTTCTTCTTCTTGTTGTTGTTGTTGTTGTTGTTGTTGTTATTATTATTATTATTATTATTATTATTATTATTATTATTATTATTATTATTATTATTATTATTATTATTATTATTATTATTATTATTATTATTATTATATAGGTGTCATGGTTCCGACAGATGAAACTCTTCAAAAGAACTTCTAGGCATTGTTTACCTTGAAGAATCTTTATTTTGAGTAGCATAACATCGGCAGTGTATAATCGAAGCCAAAAACTGAATTCCCCTCCCCTGAGCACATAGTATGAAAGCACAATTCCTTCCTCCAATTAACAGTCATAAATCACATTCCCTAATTAGTTTGAAGCTCGGGCTTCCTCTCTAGTTCTCCAGTCCACCAAGTCCTTATCAGCTCTGGTTACAATAACCTTGTTTCTCACGCTAGGCTTGGTGTTGTTATGTCTAGTTGGACTCTCGTTCACATCCCCCCTCCCAGCATCATCTAACTCTGAAGCAAAAGGTAAAAGATGGCTACATTTCCATCTGTTGTCAATGCAAAAACATCCGATGTTAGCAGCGTTTGACAATAGGTAGTCACGTACAGGTAGTCCTTGACTTACATCAGTTCATTTAGTGACCAAAGTAGCAAGGGTGCTGAAAAAAAGTGGCTTATGGCTGTTTTTCACACTTATGACTGCTGCAGCATCCGCACGGTCACATGATCAAAATTAAGCATGCTTGGCAACTGGTTCATATTTATGACAGTTGCAGTGTCCTGGGGTCATGTGATCATTTTTGCGACCTTTTAACAAGCAAAGTCAATGGGGAAGCCAGATTTACTTAATAATCGTATTACTAACTTAACAACTGCAGTGATTCAGTTAACAACTTTGGCAAGAAAGGTCGTAAAATGGGGCAAAACTCACTTTAAAAATGTTTCACTTAGCAACATAAATATTGGGTCAGTTATGGTCGTAACTCGAGGACTACCTGTAATGAGTGAGGCCAAAATGAGACTTTTTACAGTGCAATAGAATGCGTGAACACAACGAAAAAATTTGCAGCTGATGGCTGAACTGACTTGGATTTGGAGAATTCCTCCTCAGTATTCGTCCCTGCCATATTTCTTTACTATCTGGTCCCTTCCATTCCCCTTCTGTCTAATGCAGCAAGCAAACTCCTCCTGTTAATCTCATATTGTTTTTCCTGGATTAACACCAGACATCAATCAAACAGAAAACAGCTCTAATCAAGGAACTATCGAGGCGAAAACCCCAGCAGGGGAAATGTATATAAATTGGGAACAAACTGCACCCGATTATGTTAACTAGTTAGGAAACAAAAGTCTGAAAGCCAACAACCAAGGTCAGAAAGCACCAAGGACTCCACATTCAACTCTGAGCCACAAATGTTCTCTTCTATTGATAGTATGCAATAGAATATTTTTGACCATGCCATCTGAGTTCAGAGGGTCAATTGTTGGTCAAACTCTTTTCTGGGCAAACAACCCGCAGTCTTACTTGGTGCAACTGCTGCCAGTACTTTGCAGGAGAATGTTCTCATGTGATATCCTTAGCCTGTGAGATAAATAGGATCCCACCTCCCAGCAAAAAAAAAAAAGGGAAATAACCAGTAAAAATAAATGCTATATTGTTACCCCCTAGACCTATAATCTGAATGGCAAAAATTTGGTGATAGAAGCAAGAGACAGTTTAGTGCAGTGGTTAAGACACCAGGTTAGAGACAGAGAGACCGGGAGCTCTATCCCTTAGTCACAAAGTCAGCTGGGTGACCTTGAGCTATTCACTTTCTCTCAGCCCTTAAAAGGAGACAATGGCTTCCAAAACCTTGTCCGGGACTAGTCCAGGCAGTTACCAGGAGTTAAAAAAAAATGAGTCAAAGGACCTGTGTATATACACATAGACAGACAGAGATAGATAGATAGATAATAGCAGGTTCTAAGAATGTGGGCCATTGACCACAAGGCAGTCACAATGGAGTACTCATGAAAAAGAAAGTCCATTTTTGCGTTTATAAAATAATGAAAATAATATTAAAAGACTGTTTTATATAGATTTTCCTTTTTTAAAAAAAAATCCAGTCCTCTGAGTGCATAGTTACATACGCTGTTACGAATTTCACACTTGATCTTAACCAAAAGGCCACTATTTGGCAAAAAGACCAGGCTTGATCAGTTAATATAGATTAATTCTAAGGAAAAAAAGAATATTTACTGGAGTCCTGAAACAAAAATTGGGAGAAGAAGATGGCCTTAGGAGGGGATTCCTTTCACAGGTCCACACTTACAAAGCTGGTAGTGGAAAAGGGCAGAAATTCAAACCACTAGATCTAGTTCCACCACTAGGTTAGTAGCCCCTTTTAAGTAGTTCCTTCTTGAGATATGCACCTGAAGATGCCGTTAGGCAGGGATGAACAATTTGTTTAGTTTACATCTGAGTTTGAACTTGCTTCATTTTGCATTTTCAAACCAATTCATCTGAACCAAAATCTAGCTATCATTAGAAATGTACAGTTCATTGAATTTTGCATTGTAATTTTGCAGAATATAGTTGCCTGTACAAAATGCTCAAATTCATGCAAATAGAAGGAAATGTAATAAGTAGACAAGATTATAAACAAAAATGCATTAGTCCAAAGCAAAAGACCCTTTGTTGCAAAGTTAAAAAGTACTGAAAATGTATTTCCAAATATTAAAAAGAAAACCAAACCAAATTTGATATAACTGCAAAATTGAAAATGTGGGACTATTTTGCTCATCCTCACTATTATTCGATGAAGAATTGAAATAGAAAATGAGTGAAATAGAACCTCTAGCAGTCATCTGAGTGGGAACATTTACAAAAAAATTGCTCTCCTACTACTAATTGTTTGGGAGGGTTATTTCAGTCTCTTTCAGTTGGATATTTAGCCCTATACAGCTAGATGTTCTTCATCCTTTTCATATAGTAAAAGGAGAACAGAAAGCCGATCTGTACATTTTTAAAAGAAGTAATGAGATACTGTCAATCTGATAACCTCCATTTTTGTTGAACTTCAACTTCAGTAATGCCCAGCTAGAATGACTGTTGAGCAAGACTGAAAGTAGGATAAAGAAAATCTAGGCTTGCTCTGATCTTCTCTGGTAGGTGACATTTTCTTTCAGTCAGGTGGAAGATAGGATTATTACTTCACTTCCAGCAATGCTTTCTGATCCGTATAATTTTACACAGGAATGCATTGCAGCCAGTGGTGGGATTCCAATATGTGAACAACCGGTTCTCTGTGTGAATGCTTCCGGGCAACAAAAAAAATTAGCTACCAGTTCTGCCGAAATGGTGCGAACTGCCTGAATCCCACCACTGATTGCAGCTAAACTATGGGAACCAAGGACATGAACTTGATGGTTTGCTATTTGTGGTATGGCAGCAGTTAAGCCAGTGTATTTCCCACCACTAACCTTGACAGCTTCCTGTTTCCCATTCTGTCCCTGTCAGCATTTCCCACCAAGTTCCTCCACAGCCAAAATCCACATAAAATAATTAGTCTAGCTTTGTGGTGGGCCAGAGTTGGCCTTTATTCCCCATGAAGCTACTATTTTCAAGGTATTCCTCAGAGCAATCTAGTATTATTTTATGTCCCCGCCCTTTGTCATTCTCAGGGCTTGGACACTCTCTCTGCTACAGTCAGGGCTTGAGAGTCAGGCCTGCGTGGAAGGATGACTCTGCCAAGGCTTCCATGGCATCTCCTGCTGTTATTAGATTTGCTGGGCTTAGTGCTGCCTTCCTCTCAGGTGAGGACTTTTCCAGAGAGGCCATTACAAATTCTGCTATCACAAATGCTCACTAGTAATGAGGGAATATACTTTCTGAACACTATAAGTAAGGGGACCACTGTTTTTTATAACTGATCTTTATACAACATCACCAGCTCTCTGTTATATAGGAATAGCGGTAGGTGAAGCTGGGGCTAATAGAAGGAGCATTAATTCATTTATTAGATTTTGCAACAGGCTGGTGTAAGAATAGTAGAGGGGTGGAGCAATAAACAGCAGCTGTAGAAAGAGAGAGAGGAAAGAGAGAGAGAAAGAGAGAGGGGGGAGAGAGAGAAAGAGAAAGAGGGATGGAGAGAGAGAGAGAGAGAGAGAGAGAGAGAGAGAGAGAGAGAGAGAGAGAGAGAGAGAGAGAGAGAGAGAGAGAGAGAGAGAGAGAGAACTCATGCACAACAGCCTCTATTTCTTTTTAATTAAACTCTTCAATCAAGCCCTTTTCTTTCCGGCGCGCGTGTGCGCACCAGTTTTGCAGCTCCCAATGTTTTCTTTTCTGTGGGAAACGGGTCCAAGTGGCTCTTTGAATGTTTAAGGTTGCCAACCCCTGCTCTAGTCTATAGCAGTTTCTCAACCTAACCAACTTTAAAATGTGTGGACTTCAACTCTCAGAAGCATCCTGGCTGGGGAATTCTGGAAGTTGAAATCCACACACCTTTAAGTTGCTCAAATTGAGACATAATACTCAGAAAAAAAGTGATGAATAAAATAGACAACACAAATGATGGCATGAGGTTAAATAAATTGGACAAAGAGATGTACAGCTACCTTAGAGCAGTGCAATGAGGTATTTGATCTTCCCCATTTTGTCAGGGACGAAAAGGCATGTATATATTTTGAGGCAGTGATGAAAAAGGGGGTTGATTAAAGTTTAGTACTGTTGTTCTTTCTCTTTGGATGTTGCCACATTACTTTTGTCCCGTGTCTATAAAAACTGAGTGGTTTTAGTCAATCTTATCACAGCAGAAGATGGAACAGTGTGGTCACCCCACAAGCGTCCCCTGTTCTTATTCTGAATAGCTTTAGGTCATTATGACACATCTTGATCGACACAGGGACAATAAAGTGAACTAGACTCCCATCATTTAAGGAAGAAAAGAATTATGTTTGGCTTGCTTATAAGGTCATGTTTATCACTTGTAAGGATTTGAAGGGATTGAGAGTGTTGAGAAAACACTTTCTCAACCCTCCTTATTTGTTCCAAAGATTGTTCCACAATCATTATGTCTATCCTTAAAAACACACTAGGACATGATACTTTTAGCTAGAAAGTAAAAACTCCTTCAAGTTGAACTTGGTTCCCAATGACAGTATGGAAACTGATAAACCTACTCTCTATCAGAGGACAAGACCAGCATTGAGTTGACACCACACAGAAGTAGATTCAGGTTAGATATTAAGAATAATCTCCTGACAATAAGAGATATCAATCAGTGGAATAGGCTGTGTTATAAAGTCATATGTTCTCTTCAAACAGAGGCTGGATACCTTTCTCTCTGAAATGTTTTAGGAAATCCTGCACTGAGCAGAATGTTGGAGTAGATGACATTTCAGGTCATTCCCAACACAGTAATTCTAAAGAACTTTATTTTGGTCTCATTTTTTCATGTAATTTGGAAAGATTTCAGAACATTTTCTAAAAATATTAATCATAGGAATTTTCATATGGAAAAAATATTCCAGATTCTTGTATTACAGCCAACTTTTCTTCTTTTTTCACAGAATCTAGTAGCAATTTATGTTCAGCTACCATGCTACAATGCTAAGTTGCCAAAATTTGCAGTAGCAAGCCACTTCCTCTATTAACAATGTCAAACAACAAAATCTAGGTTAATTCTAAACATAGGATTTCTATCTTTAGGATATTGTGAATGAAGATGGAAAAAGAAAATAATAATAACATGAAAAAGGACAACAGAATCAAGACAAATAAAAGTAAGAGTAGGTAAGAGTATTTTAATTCACGGCACAGCTCTCCTTCATTGTACAATCCTTCATCTGTTCAGCAGCCCTCAGCCTCCATGACTTCCCATGCTCCAATTAAACCCCAAATGGAAATAACTCATGGTGCTTCTTCAGCCTGTGAAGAATGGACAGCCTAAGCAACTTCAGAGGCTTCTGTGACAAAACACAGTAATACCAGCAGGAGAATTCTCTGCCCCCTCCAATTTCTCAGGTCCCTTGAGAAAAAATTCCTTTCTTAAATAGTAGAAAACCTCAGAGAATTTTATAAAGCAGATCTTGGCACAGCATAAATTTAAACCACATGTGCATGGGTTGTCTACAAGAAAAAGAGAGAACGGAGAGAAGCTTTGACAGTAGAAGTATTAAATGTATATTTAAAACTGAAAAAAAGTCTTACAGCTTCAAGCCAGCACCACTGCTTACAAAATCAGTACAAATTAAGTGCAGTAGATGGAGCCATTTCCCTTTATAGACCCTGCCCCTTGCTGACACCTGCCCAGGCTCTTCTGGGCAGGACTTATTGTGGCTTTTTCAAACAGCAGACAGACAGTGAGGAGAGCAGCACTGAAGGCCCAGCCCCAGTGAACTACTTAACCCTATTCCTATTCCTTAACCTATGCCTATTCCTCTGGCAATAGATAGGGTAGGGGGATTTTCCTGGAAAGATCAAAAACAGTCTACAGTTCCACAATAGCGAAAAAAAGAGGGTAGCTGCCATGTTGAAGTTGAAATGGCCTCATAATAGGTACAAAAACCACAAAGCAAAGAGGAGTAGAAAATGACAGTAGGCACATATGACCTTCAGTATAGTTCTTCCAAAGCTGCTGCCTGTGTTATCATTTCTGATTGGAAATTATAAGTCCCCTTAGGGAAACAGCATGATGATAAAGGTAGGGGCTTCATAGTGTCTTAAAAATGAACAAATGCTTTATGAGGTAAGTCCATCTTCATCAAGCTAAGGATCTATAGGAATGAAAAACTGTACCTTCATACTCCCCTACCAGCAAACATTGTACTACATGGGCTGTGGATTATAGATGTTGTAATCCAGCACTGGTGAAGGGAGTCAGGTTGGGAAATGACATACATTTCTATGGATTAGATTTTCCATCACCAGCTTTACTGATATAGTAAAGTTAAATAGGGTTTGAAAGGTCAAAATCAACAGTTTGACTTACACCAAAACACTAATACACAGCCAATGCAGAGTCTGGAGTATTTGGGTGCATGTCAGCATATACTCCACCAACAAGCAGGAGACTGAATTCTGGACTAATTGAAGCTTCTGGATAGTCTTTAAAAACAGCCCTACATAGAGTACATTGTAGTTATCTGTACGAGCGTCACTGCTGAGAAATTCTTCCATTCAGGAAGATTGCATGTGGAAGTTGGACAAGAATATTCCTGGCAAAAATTCCAATTGTCCATTTATGATTCCAGGAGGACACCCAAGTCATGAACTTGTTTCTTCATGGGAAGTGCCATCTATCAAGATACATCTGTAGACATCAGCAACCCACAATAGACAGATAGCTAAGTTAGCGTTCACTTTCATCCTATTTCCTCACCACCCAGGCCCTCAAACTTTGGGTTAAAATAATGGCATTATCTACGCTATGACCCAGTGTAGTGATGTACAGTTGAGAATCATCAACCAACTGTTCATACCAAATTCCAAACTATCAGACAATCTCTTTCATTAATTTCAGGTACTGTAGATGTTAAAAAGTAGGGGAAAGAGTCCCAAACTTTTGGGCACCCTGCAAAGAAAGGGCCACCTGATTGATCTTTTCTCCTCCATTATCACTGAATGGAACCAGCCACTGCAAATGAGTGAAAGCATTGCAAAACAATTTCTCCAGTCTTTAGCCACTGTGTTTGGTTCAGAAGAATTTCATGATCAGTGGTATTGAAAGCTGCTGAGTCATCCAGAATTGCAAGAGGGGATGCAATTGCAACAAAGGTTACATTAAAAGGGATCAATCAGAAAAACAATGCTGTCTCAGTGTCATACCTAGTGTCTGAATGCTAAACAAAAACGTTTCAGTTAATCTATTTCCTGCAATATGTCTTGAAGCTGTATTCTCTCCATGGTCTCAACTATCTTCCTTAAAAAAGCAAGGTTAAATGCAGAGCAATAACTATCAAATGTGGATGGGTTCAGGGAGTGCCTTTTGAAGAGGGGGTAGACTACTGCTTCTTTCAAGTGTGCTGGCAAAACTTCTTCCCACAAGCAATCACTGACCACCTGTTGGAGCCAATCTGTCATCACTTCTCTAACCTCAGAAGCCAGGAGCCAAGGATCAAGCACACAAGTGGCCAATGACAAGCAAGTGAACACTGTATCCAATTCATCAGAGTTCATAGGCCAGGAGTGGTACCAGATAACAAGGCTAGACCTTGCACTCTGGCCATGAAGACTTGAACCGTATGCAAATTTGAGCGATTTTATCTGCAAAATATTGTGTGAAATGCTAGAGATTGTCCAGATCCACCAGGGTCAGGTCTATTTGCTTGGGTGTGCAAATTTCTCCAGACTAGGAAAGTGGGAAGAATAGTGGAAATTCCTACCCACCCTCTTTAGATTCCTGCCTTTCTGTTTTGAGACAAAAGGAAGGTCTAACAGGCCCCCACCTAAACGTGTTGGGACAGAGACTACCTGGAATAAGCCCATAATCACCTATTTGAACCAGGCTGAGACCCAGAAGATTGAAAGCACCCAATCCCTAAAGAAGAAACTGCACACCAGCAGCAACCTTATACACAGCGGCCATTAATACAACAATATTGGAGATTTTAAAAAATCAAGTCATCAGAAAGCTACGGTAATTGAATTCCATTCAATGGACCACTGAGTTCCTTTTAATCTCTTGCTTAAGTTCAGTGCACAGTCTTCCCGACATGGGGGATGCTTGCCAGTGCAAGAGTCCATTTAATGAAACTGATAGACTGTCCGCTACATAAAAACCTGACATTCATTTAGCTTTATTGTACGACAGCCTTCCTTCTTTTGTTTATGCTGTCCTGTGAATTATGTTAAACCATGGCACTACAACGTAATCGATATGGATTATGTTCTATAGAGAATCATAAGAAAAGAAAAAAAGAAGAAAACAAAGCAGGATCCTGTCCCCAAGAAATTTATAGTGAGGGAATGAATGAGCAGATTCCAAAATGGGATAGTTATACACCTCCAGACACAACTGTTTTCTTTTGGAGTAAAAATATTGCTTCCCTCTACTAAAAAAAGAGTAAGCTGATTTCTTTTAATGGAATATTACAATCACAAAGAACATTACAATCCAAGAACTCTAAGGTGTAGAAAATGAGGACAGACATTATGAAGAATTTGAGGATTTTTCACTCTCTCATTTACGCCTGTAATTTTCACAGCATTGTTATGAGATGATCTGAATATAAGGTTTATCTGATTGTCCTGTGATGACACCTCTTAAAATCTGACAAAGGATCCATCCCTGTGTTTCAACAGCTAAAGACTGAAGCAATTATTCAGATGATACATATATTAGGGGCATCATTTCCCTGTTTGAGGACTGGACTACTCTCCAATGTATTCAAGACATAATCAATCTCTGGATATGAAATTTGCAATGGAGGTGGTAGTAGGGAGCGAGTATTATCTTGCTCTATGGCTCAGGTAACAAAATCTCTTCCTCTGTTCTTGGGCTTCAAAAGGAATTAGAATAATAAAATGGTCCAAGAGGACCATTTAGTAAGATGAACCATCTTTCTTCCCTCACTACTGTAGCAGTGAAAAGGAAATGAGTGAGTGTACATAGCACTCTGTAACAAATCATGATGACACTGAAATGATAACATGGACATTGTGATGTAATCATATGATAATGTAATAATATGATAATGCCTGATGCAAGGACATAAGTCACATCATTTGCATAATCTGTTGCTATTTGTCCTCTGTTCCTTCATGGATGTTCTTTAAGTGTAAGTACAGCAGGATGTGAGCATAACTTGGAACCGAGTCTAAAATGAAAGTGACTTACAAAACCCCAGTGACATTGTAATACTAAAGTTCATGATACACATTTTTACAAGGGCCCACCTTGGTCAGATTTTCCACTTACCTCTCTCACAATAATCTCTTCCTGATTTTTATCTATGAGTATCTGATTGCTGAGTTGTATTTATTCAGTACAAACTTGTGTACAGTAATGGACAACAATGTAATGTAAGAGTAATTAAAAAATAAAACCATTTCCCTCTGAAAGAAAGTGCAGGGTTAAATATTTCAGCTAGATATTCTTTATGTTCCTAATTAGACATACACTTCTAAAAGAGTTTTCAGTTTTCAGTCTTTACCCAGAGTTGGTTTGTTCATTCTTTCTCCCCCACCTCCCTGACTTCTTTCTTTCCCTATTGTGCAATAACTGGAAGCATACTTGTTTATAAACAGTAGGCATTTTCTCCATCTTGGGTTTCTAATGACTACTTCCAACACAGTTCCCTCTCCTAGTAGTGTGATGTCCGAAGCCATCATAATCCTCTTTACAAACTTCACTCAGCCACATGCATAATTGCTCATTACAGGAAAACACATTATTGATTCATGGATAAAAAATCTGAACAAGGTACTTCCTGTGGTTAGCAAGAATAAGCATTGTGGGTTAGAAATGCTGACTTACAGTTATGGGTCATGCACCATCACTCAACAACAGGTGGACTGACAACTCAGCAAAGTTGAGACCATGAAATTAAATGGATCGTAATGTTGGCAAGAAGAGATGGATTGTAGAACACAACATACACAATCTGTGCTTACAGCCAGGAACTCCTAGCCTTATTCAAGCTACATCTGTCAAAAGCCTGGATTTTCCAATTTATTTGTTCTTCAGTTACATGATTTAAAGATTCATGTGCGAGAGGTAAAAATATGTTTATGATAAGAATTTTTTTTGTCAGGATATTAAGTATGCTTTGTCTAGTATGTTACGCATCTCAGCAAGTTACATGTGGCCTGATAGTGATATGGTTTTTTTCTTCAAATTAGCAATGGGCTTGAAATTTTGAGTTTTTAAAATCCCAAGAAAGCCCTGTAAATATTAATTGTAATGGCCTTGTAATAGTAAACGAGCCTATCTCCTATTTATGTAGCCCACCATATTGACCCTGATACCTACTAACATGTACTAATCTGACATGTACTAACTCATTTGTAAAACACACTCTTGACAATATATGATCCCATTTTAGCCTTTGGCATCTATGGAATCATTACATTGTCACAGATAGGGGAGAGAAGAAAGGAGATTGTGTTAGATCAGGGGTGTCAAACTGCCGGCCCGTGGGCCAGTTGCATCATGCAGAGGCCGCACCCACCTCAGCTCCGGCAATGCAAAAAAAGTTGCAATACTTTGCGACATGTCACGTGACATGACTAGTTTGACACCCGTGTGTTAGATTCACTGCAGGCAAATCTGGCTAAATGCTCAAATGTTTTGGTACAAGGCTGTGAATGTCGGCTATGGGAATCTCATTTATTTTTGCTGAATTTCATGGCCTAGCCATTCACCTGTCATGTGCAGCCAGTTTTAATTATGTTGATTCTTTACTGTTTCAGACTTGATGTGAGGAACAAGACATGAGAAACAAACTTTGCATTAAAGATACAGTTTCCCGTAAACTGACCTTATTTTCTTTAAATGCCACCTTATTGCTGGATAACTGGGAATCACTATATCATCTAATGACAACAAATCCTCTATCTTAATTATAAGGCTCAGTGAAATTTGTAATTCCTTGGTTTGTCCTGAACCACCTATTCTTGTACTGTATCTTGCTCTCTACCCCAGGCTAATTTTATACATCTCTAGCATATCTCTTCTTTCTCATCTTTTATTTACTTTATAAGCCATCAAAAATTATAACTTTATTCCTAATGAGAGTTGTTCAGCCCCCTCTCCAGTCATTTTAGTGTCCTTCTCTATACTCTTCCTGATTGGTAATATCCCTTTTGAAGTGTAGAATCCAGCATTATACACTGTATATTAAGGGTGGCTGCATTCATATGAATAGAGCTTTTATTATTGATTCCTTTTCTAAAAATCCCTGAAACAGACTTTGCCTTTGTAACAACTGCCTTACAATGGATTGATATTTTCATGGCACTATCTGCCATAATTCCAAGATTGGTTTCTTGGTTTCTTGGATAATCATGGTCAAAAATTGGCATATAGGTAAAATTGGGGATTTAAAAAAAAAATGCTTCAGAGTGCATCACCTTACAAATAGTGCCTTTTTCATTCTATTTTTTTTCTTTTTTTTTGTAAAATTTTTATTAATTTTTTTCATACAGTTCAGTAGTACTTATTCAACAACGTGTTGTCTGAATTTATCATTCACTAGTACAAATTTAATTCCTAATCCTGTATTCTTTTTTCCAGCCATTGATAAAATAAATTTCAAGTCTGATAATATTCTGTTTCTTCTTTTTCTTTGAACCTCAAAGTAAGTCTGTCCATTTCCGCACATTCTCTATTTTTTTAAAATTATTTCTTCCTCTGGTGGTATTTCTTCATTTCCCCAATATTGTGCAAATATGATTCTTGCTGCTGTTATCACATGTAAAGTCAAATATATACTTTGTTTATCAATCTTTTCTGACATTATACCTAATAAAAAAAGTTCAGGTTTAAAATCTACATGTTTTCCCAACATCTTTTCTAGCCAAGTATATATTTTTGTCCAGTACCTCTTTGCTTTAAAACATGTCCACCATACATGATAATAAGTACCTCACTTATGTTTACATATCCAACATCTATCTGACATATTTTTAAACATTTTTGCTAATCTTGCTGGTGGCAAGTGCCATCTATAAAACATTTTATATAAGTTTTCTCTATAAGAAGTTGATATTGTCGGTTTACAATTTCTTTCCCACAAGTTTTCCCATTTTTCTAATTCTATATTATATCTAAAGTTCTTTGCCCATGTTATCATTGTTTCTTTAACTTGTTCATCTTCCATTTTCAAATTCAATAAAAATTTATAGATTTTCTTAATTAGTTTCTCATCAGAGGTTAATAATGTCTGATCAAGACTCAGATTTGACCCAGATAAAAAATTATAGACCAATAGCATTACTAAATGTGGATTATAAATTTTTGGCTTCAATAATAGCAGAGAGACTGAAAAGATTTTTAACTGAATTTATACATCCAGATCAAAATGGATTTCTACCAAAGAGCCTTTTTCATTCTAACTGATCTACTTTGGAAATATCTTTTTGAATCCTTTTACATTATTCTTTTCACCGATACTGTTTAGTTGAGTATCATCTGCAAATTTCAGCATTCTCTTCTAACTTGAGGTTTATGAAGTGTTAATAACCAGCCATCACTACAGTACAAATCTTGGAGAAAGCCTAATTCTTACTTCCCTCTGAGGTGGTTATTGATAATTCATTGCTATAGTTTGTTTCCCTTCCCTTAACCTGTAATTGACCTGTTAGAGGGCCCACCATCTTGCCTATTTCTATTATTTTGGCACAGAAGGTTTTGGTTAAAGCCATTGTCAGACATACTTTTTAAACTCAAGTACAGTGGTGGGATTCAAATATGTGAACAACCGGTTCTCTGTGTGGATGCCACTTCCGGAAGTCCATTCTGGGCCTGGGCAACAAAAAATTGGTGTGAACTGGCTGAATCCCACCATTGCTCAAGTATATAGTTTCCTGTGGAATCTCCTCAGCTGTTTTGTAACTTTGGTCAGAAAGTTACTTTGGCCTCTTTCTTTTTTCAGTGTTTTTCTAACAACTGCAGCAATTTTTTGTAATCATCTAAAGTAATAGAAGCCCGGGACCCAGCTAGAAGACCCAAGGGAAATGAGGTTACAGCTGAGCGTCTAAGAGAAAGTAACAGAATGCCCCAAAGCCCTGCTTTTATCAAAGGTAATGCATTCCAGTCCTTTCCCAGTGTGGCAAGCATTCTTTAACCTAAAACATCTGGAACTAATGCTTACACAACCTCTTATTAGGATCTTCAGCTAAAGCAATTCTAGGACTCCCGCAGACAATTCATTTCACTGTCAAACCACAAACTTGGGACTAAGCCTTGCCTTAGTTTGCTTTTTCATGTTCTTCAGAATAAATACCCCAATTTATTTTCTAAATATAAAGAGGATGGTGCTTTTGTTTTCTCTCTCTTTAAAAATAGCTGCAAATTGAAAGTTACTGTGTGAAACTCATGTTGAAAAGAAACCCTGCTCTTTTAAAACATTTGTAAGTTATTTGAATAGAATAAATTGGTACATTTAGTATGTGTACATAGGCATACACTCTCATTCACACAGAGTATTGTGGAATAAATATAAAAAGCTCTTCTATCAGGAGTAGAATTTGTCTATATAAAGAAATATGCAACATAGTGCCATCCAACTCTGTTGGATTATAATTTCCACTGACACTGCTGACTACTGTGCATAAATAAGATTTTATCTAATATATCAAGAGAGCATGAGATTGGATAAAGCCTGTTCTATTGGCCAGTTAGGGGGATGGCTGGAAGAAAGGAGTCATATGCATCAATAGGGAACTGCTAGTGGACAAGATACTTCTTTGAGTTCTGCACCAAATGAGTTCTGTATCCTGAAACAGTGCACCATGATGAAGGGTATTTCACTTATCTTTCTAGGGGGAAACCTTTGGCTCTTTTAGCAAAAGATTGCAGCCTTTTTAATGCCTATTATCAAAATCCAGATTGGACCCATGTTTCTTTCCTGGGTCACCTGAGCATAATGAAGATGGAACCTGGTAAGAATTTCCAAACAGATAATATTTATATTTAACCAGAATATTTCCTACTAGAATATGGCAATAGCACTTAGACTTATACACTGCTCCATAGTGCTTTATAGCACTCTTGGGTTGGTTTACAATGTCAGCATGTTGCCCCCAACAACCTGGGTTCTCATTTTACTAATCTCTGAAGGATGGAAGGCTGAGTTAATCTTGAGCCCTGTCAGGATTGAACTCCAGACTATGGGCAGAGTTAGTCTGCAATACTGCATTCTAACCACTGCACCACCCGGACTCCTATCCTATATATAATATCAGCTGAGTTGGATTATGGTGGAGTGACAATGGATCATCTTTTTCAGTGCAATATTATTTACTACCACTCTTTTAGGGACCCATGTGTGGGCATACTGAGACATGCACAGCCATGATGTACAGCTTTTCTTAGTCTAGCATGTTTGGGACTATTGACTACAGTTTTAATATTCCTCAACCAGCATGACCAATGCTGAATAGAGGTGCTAGGAATGGTAGCTTAATACATCTGAAGGACTTCTGGTTTTTAAAGATTAGTATGATTGTTATATTCTATCACTCAATTACAACCAGCCTGATTACTGTTATATATTTCACTTTGCTTGCTTGCTTGTTTACAAGAAAGAAAATCATTTGTCCTTGATCCTTTTCTCCTGTTTCCTTTAGGCTTTTAAAAGCTTGCAGTGTTGCCACACCCATAGGAAATAACTGTGGGGAGATTTGCGAAATAATGTTGGCACGATGGAAAGTTAATGAACAAACCTGTCCAAGACTATGCATGAGGTGATACTAGGTAACAAAAAAAATCAACAAGCACTTTTTTGTCTTTGCCCAGCACAGCATGGTGGACAATGGGATTCTGTCTTGATTAATGGTTTCAAAGAAGTCGTCTGTTACAGGCGATTGCCACACCTATTCACTAGGGTTGGGGCTGGAAGGAACAGTTTGTGCAGTTTAAATTTGGCCAGAGAAAAGGGAAAGAGTTGAGCTGATCAGAAGGATTCCTGTAGGCAAAACCAGCTTTTTAGGATGCTGGATTCTATAGGCCCATTTACTTTTCAATGGGTCATATTTCAGTAAAGTATATAACTAATATATTTGTAAATAAGGACATTGCACCAAGAACAAATAACCACAAAAACTGATTCTCAATTTTTTTTACTCCCTTTTTCTGCAACTAAAATATAACATAGAACAGAGGTCACCAACCTTTCTCAGTTGGCGGACCGGAGGAAAAGGGAAGGAGAAGCATTTTACATGCATGCGTGTGCGCGCATGCACACGGAGCTGCGAGCATGCGTACGCCGCAAACAGGGCAGGGCTAGCACCCACGTGATACTCACTAACCCTACCCTGTTCTTGCATGGTGCAGCGCTTCATTTTTGCACCTTGCAGCACGGCAGCGGCCTGTTTTTGTGGCCTGCGGCATGACAGCGCCCCATTTTTCTGCCCCATGTACGCTGGCGGCCCATTTTTGCACCCCGAGACATGGCAGCAGCCCATTTTTGTGCCCTGAGGCACGGCGGCGCCAATTTTTGCAGCATGGTGCCGTCCGTTTTTGCGCCTTGCAGCGTAGTGGCATCCGATTTTTGTGCCCCAAGGCACGGCAGTGGCCCATTTTTGCACCACGTGCCGCAGCACTACAAGTGTCCCACTACCGGGCCGCAGCCCATAGACTGGGGACCCCTGGCATAGAACATATACGCAATCCTTTTTTTAAACATCCCTTCCCATCTGGATCCCGTGTATGAATGAACCCAATCCAAATTATTGGGGTATATTTGGAATTATCATATGGACTAATACTTCATATATCAATCATAATAACTAATCAGTTAAATAACCCCAAGAAAATTTCAGTTTTGGAAGACTTCACATTTCCTTGCTGGTGAATAGATTTCAGGCGATGCACAAAAATTAATTGGTAAATATACATAAAAAACATCATTTGCAAAGATGCAGTGAGAAACGGGGAGAAATTCAAATGACATTCTGCCTGCAGGTAGAGCTATAGTGCAGGTCTATATTTTCTGTATGGATCCTTCTCTGCTTCTTGAGTGTCAGAATAGGCTCTATCATCTTCTGTCCATTCCTAGCCATTTAAATGCACCTCTTCCTACATTTTGAAGGTCTGCTACTGTCCCTCCCAAGTCATCTTAAGCCCTTCCTGGTGAATAATCTGTCATGCTATTTTCCAGTCTCCTGGCAGCTCCAGTTCCAGTTGGCTATCCATCCCCTCCAGGGCCTGGTCATTGCCCTGTGCAGCCATTTCATCCTCAGCTGCTAAGGCTCCCATGTTTTCAGTTGCCCACGCAACTGCAAAGCTTCCTTTTTAAACCATTTCCTTATGTCTTTAAATGGTAATATAGGCACATTGGTATGACGTTACCAAGTTTCAGCGGATACTCCTTTGAAGCTTAATCATCAGTTCTTACTCACACCAAAGTTTCCACAGATCAATATAGAAATCTAGGAACAAAGAAACAACCTGTTCCCTTTGCTTTAATGATTATAATGTCAAAGCAACAGGGGTGCAATAAAGGATAATAAAAAGAAAGAGATTGCTTTAATGTCACAAGAGAAAACCTGGGAAGGGAGTATTTATTTTTATTTATTTTAGTTATTTATTTGCATCCCACCTTTATTTTTACAAATAACTCAAGGCAAACACATCCAACACACATTCCCCTTCTATTTTCCCCACAACAACCTTGTGAGATGGGTTGGGCTGAGACAAAGTGACTGGCTGAAAGTCACCCAGGTGGTTTTCATGGTTTAGGCAGAACTAGAACTCAGATCCCCACTTTCTAGCCTGCTGCCTTAACCAAACTGGTGCTACATATGTATGAAATATGAAGGCAAACAAAAGTGCAGACACCTGGAAAGCAAAGGGGGAAAAGTTGAGATTGGTGGGGATGAAATAATTCCTAAAAGAAAAAGGCAGACACTGGGAGATCACAGAAGAACCAATCAGCAAAGCTTGAACTTCCCAACATGGATGTTGATGGGCAACAGATAGGGAAATGACCAATTAGGGCTTGTGGTGCTCATAGTTGAAAATGAGCATCAACCCAGTTCTGTTGCCAACCAACTGCAATCTGGACTGGAATGTTCAAACTTAGTTTCAAGGACAACCGAGAGCATCATAGCAGGCGAGCAGGTTAGAGAGTATGACTGATAGACTGCAACTTGATTGTGATGATCAAGGAATGAAAGCATGCTGTGATTGGAGAGTAAGGAAAGATGGAAAAAAGGTATCTCAGGAGGTGCCTCATTGCTGCAGCAATGGTCCAAATTTTGATCATGACTCTGGGGATGCTGTGTTGGTCGTAACTGCAAGGTTTGGTCATAAATCACTTTTTTATATCACATAACTTTAGCAGTTGCTAAATGAATGGTTGTAAGCTGAGAACGACCTGTAGTCTGTTCCTGCAAAGCATAAAATAGATTCTGTTACAAGAAGATAGCAACAGACTATATTAAATTAGAACAATTTAAAGGGAAAGGTTGGGTTGCAAGAAGTATAAAGTATACAGAAAAGTTTGTTTTATATTTTAATTAATGAAGAGAAGAAATTGAGCTGAAAAAATAAAAGTGTCCAAGCCTTTCCTCACCTAAGATCTTTGATGTATGGTGATCCTTACTGTGATAACATGAGGTGTTGTTGCTGTAGTGGGATTGCTTCCTGAGTCTTGTTATCATAGTTGGCTGCAAAAATCCATGGAACCATTAGATGACAGCAAAGATACACAATATTCCTAATGCTTTGCTGCCATCTAGAGATTGTTCAGAGTTGTACAGCCCAATTATGGTAGCTCTACTACAGCTTGTAAATTTTTGCCCCTTATTATTAGTGAGAAAAATATTTTGAGAATGCTGACTGATTAATAAATAGTCTCTAACTTCCTCCTTCTTGAATATGAGTGCCTTTTTCAAAAATCTGCCATCTGATCAATTACTGTAGACTTCATGTGATCCCGGTTCATATTTGTAGTTCCCAAAGTATTTCTAGAATTTCCCCACCAAATTTAATAGGAAAACTACCAGTTTGGGCAGTGTGTAAGTTTATCCTCCACAGATGGGAATTAGACACATTGTCTTAATATATATAAACAGAACATTTTTGCTTCTTTGGCTGATAGCATATCCCCAAGCATACCTCCTCAGAGAACTATTTTTTATTCAAAGTAATATGTGCAGCTCTTGCCAGGAGGTAATAATAATAGCAGTAGTCAAAGCTGTCCATCTTTGGTTTAATGTATGAACACAGCCTGTAACAACTTGCTCAACCTGGGTTTTTCCAGACGTATTGAACTCTAACCTTCCCTAATCCTCAGCCAGCCTAGCCAAGGGCCAAGGACATATATTAGTAAAAGATTTTAAGAAAGCACCAGTTCAAGGAAGGTTGTTCTTTCAGAAGGTGGAATTGAATGTCCTCTGTTAAGCAGAATTTATTATTTATCTGCAACATCTACCTCTTTTCAGAACTGAGATTTGAATGTAGGTCAGAGCACTTCCATAGTTACATTCTGTGTCACCAACTTTACACAGAGCACTATTTTGTACTAGCATATTCATAGAAAATGCCTGCTTGAACTTCCTAACAGCCAGCCCACAGGGGAGCACCAAAAATAAAAGGCAGCTAGTTTTCAGCAAGAGAAAGAAAAGCCAGTGGAGTATTCTTCCATTATATGTTGCAAAACCAAAGAAAGAAGCCAACATGAGGTATAGCCATTACTTCCAGCTTTTTAAGGGAAAGGGGGAATCCTAAAGGAAGAAGAAGAAATGAGGGGTGAGTTGCTGCTCTGTGCAGCAGTTGATAAGGAATGACTCCTAAAAGAGACAATCCAGAGTCTATTCTGGATTTTAAGTCCAACTGATCAACTTTTGAAGTTAATCAAATCAGCTTTTATTGAATCCTTGAATCCCTATGGGGTCACTATAACTCTCAAGAGGCTGCCAACCTCAGATCAGAGCAGTTTTTGTAACTGGAACACCCTATAAAGGGCAGAAGGAGCTGAAAAAGCATGCAATTATCTACGTAGAGTCCATAAGTGAGATTATACTTAGAGCCAGGGCTTTTTTTCTCATAGAATGCCCAGAATGGAGTTCTGGCACCTTTTTTGGATGGAACCTTATAGGGTAGGCAAGGCGGATTGTACGACGTGTATGAGTTCCGGCACCTTTTTTTTTTTTTTTTTTTTTAGAAAAAAAGCACTGCTTAGAGCCCATAAGTGTGCAATCTATTCATACCCACAATGAAGCCCCAAGTGGTTTTGTTGAATAGCAACTTGGACAGCTTTATAGAGCAAATAGACTAGTGGTGGCGAACCTATAGCATGGGTGCCAGAGGCGGCACTCAGAGCCCTCTCTGTGGGCACGCGTGCCGTCGCCCCAGTCCTAGGCCTTCAGCTGGGTTTTATAAAACCTTTTCGCTTTAGGCCTCTGCCGCATGTACACAAAAAAAAGGTTCAATCAATCAGTCAATTTCAACTTCTCACGGGGGAAAAAAAGATCTTGCAAAGTTGGAATTGATTGATTGAACTTTTTAGTCCCACCCAGTCTGCCATTACCACTGCAGTCATGCCCACCCAATGGGTCACACTCACCCAATGGACCACACCCACCCAATGGGCCATACCCACCCGGCACCTGACGATGCATAAGTGGGTTTTCGGTTGCAGTTTGGGCACTTGGTCTCTAAAAGGTTCGCCATCACTGAAATAGACGTTCACTGAAGGAATGACACAGCAAGCTGTATGATGTTCAATATTAGTGGCAGTATACTTGGCTTCTGGGGAACATGAAGTGAAAAATATGGCTATTGTGATCTAATCCTTCTTATATGCTTCTCATAGACACTTGCTGGCCACAGTGGTAAAAGAATTGCTAGGTGACTCTCCTTAGGTCATTGGTAAGTCCAGTGCACAAAACCAGATATTCCAAAGAAATTGCTGTAGAACCAGTCTTGACTAGATTTGTAATACAGTTAGTCCCTGACTTACAAACACAATTGAGCCCAAAATTTTCTGTTGCTAAATGAGACGTTTATTAAGTGAGTTTTGCCCCATTTTACGATCTTTCTTGCTACACTTATTAAGTGAATCACTGCAGTTGTTAAGTGAGTCACATGGTTCTAAAGTGAATCTGGCTTCCTTGCTTGTCATAAGATCACAAAAGTACATCACAGGACCCCAGGAGCCCCAACCATCATAAATATGAGTCAGTTGCCAAGCACCCGAATTTAGATCCTGTAACAAGGGGGATGCTGCAACGGTTGTAAGAAAACGGTCATAAGTCACTTTTTTCCATGCCATTGTAACTTCGAATGATGACTAGATGAATTATTGTAAGTTGAAGACCACCTGTATATACAATGAAAACATCTGCTTTCTGAGACCATGCCAATCCCTCCCTTTCTTTCTTTTTAATCTGGATATTGTGAAAATATTTTAAGCTGTAATATGCATATTGAAACCAGATTTATTTCAGCATCTTTGTGAGAATACAAAGGCACCTACTCAGGAGAAGAGGTAGGAACTTCATTATAAAGTACACCTAATCAAAGTGTAACATGTGTAACATTTGGATGAATACCCAGTGGTTAGGGGTACCCATCCCACAATCCTGTTTTGTTGGGTCATCATTTATTGAATAAACTGTGATTGGTCAGTTTTCATATCATGGCAAGCCATAAAACACGGTTTAGAAATGGTGTTGGCTGACTTCACAATACTTAACAAGCCAATATGCCAAAATGAAACAAACTATATTATGACTTTGTACAAAGCATAAACTAGTCACCATAATTACATACTTTTCTATTCCCCAAACAGTGAACAGTGCCAGAAGCAGATGTTTCCTTCGGATGAGAGAAAACTGACCCAGGCTTAGCAGCATCTGTAATAGTTGATTTATTTAAAAAAACAAAACAAAAAACCACCACAGAACAGAGGAAAAGTAGCACATGGACAGCAGGCAGAGAAAAGTTTTCAGCAACAAGTGTGAGGTGCCAGTTTTAAGCAGGGTCCAAGGGAAGGCTACAGGTTCAGAAGAGTGAATGATTTTCATTGCTGAAATGTCGGTAGAAACAGAACTGTTATCTTGTGGATTAAGTAATAGTAATCGTAGAAACATTTTGGAAGGTTTCCCATAATTTCCAGTCTTGCTGCTTGTCATAACAAATCCAGGAATGGTTTATTTCATCTGAAAATGAAGTTAGCAATGTTCCCAGTCTGATTAGTCCTCCGGAGGCAGTGCATTCCCTTGTTCTGACCAGGTTTTTAATGTGGCTATAAAGAAGATCTGTCACAAAACAGTCTTGATGCCCTTCCTCCTCCACTTCCCAACAGTCAAGCTGATCATCCAGTATCAGAACCTGACTCACCAGGAAAATATCCCTAGAATGAAGACATCCAGCTTGGTTTCCGAATGACAACCAGACACTGGTAAAACACAGACAGTAGCGTCTCCAAACTAAACCCAAGAGATTGAAGGGGTCCGAGTTGCTTTAAAAAAAAAAGTCACAAAGGTGAGGGCAACTGAACTCCCTTCTCTGTCCCAAGTTTCTGTTCTAAAAGATGAGCCAAATAGGCACCAGGAGAGAAAAGATCCAAGAAAGAAAACACAGTAAGAAAAAGGGGGAGGAGATCTTTTTTTAATCCACGTAAGTGGAGTTCATATGAAAAGAAAATGAAATATAACACCTCCCATTTGTCTGAAAATAGGTCATGTGTGTGCATAAGCCAGCCTTCCCCACCCGGTCGAGTTATGATAGCACTGCCCATATTCCATAGCCCATGAAAGCTATGAACTCTGGGAGTTGTAATACCAACTGTTGGGAATGCTATTCCATCAAGTGGAGTAAAGCTAACCTAAATAAAAAGATGTATTACTTTCAAGTAGCAAGTAATGCTCATTCCAGCATGCAATGACAAATCTACTTTTTGTCCTTCTACTACTTAGGATACTACTTTCTACTACTTACTATCTTTATTTAAGCAGTAAACGAATGCCAGCACAAAATTTGCTGTCCCGAGTAACTGGTTGGAGAATGGGGGGGGGGAGATTTTTTTTAAAAAAAAAAATCAAGATTTTGGCCACATCAAAGTCCATTGTTTTGTTACACGTGTGACATATGTAAAAAAAAAAAAAGGAGGGGGCGGGTCTTCCATTGTACAGCCCAGGCCAATCTCCTGAGTTTTTTCACCCCTCCTCTGGTTGCCTGTTGCTAATCCCAACCCTATTTCTGTTTCAAGTCACTCCAGGCAGTTTATTTCCATCCCAGGTAAAATGGGTGACAAACTCAGATTTTACATATCCTGTAGACTCTTTTATTTTTTGAGCTATACTAAACTCCAGCATAAATGTTATTCAGTCAATATTTACCATATATCCTGTGTCTTGTGAGAGCACTTTTTAATGTGAAAGCACTAACAGATTCAAGGTAACCAGTGAGAATTTGGCAATAGTTGTCTATGCCTGGCTATCAAGTATATACCAAATGTGGTATTTGCGATGAAAACTATACAAAATGCCTGTGATTTGCAGTAATTAACTCTCATAGAATTATATATTTTCACAATATCCTTGGGATGATAGGACTATTTGATACATCCCATCAATATGAATTTAGTATGGATGTTCAAGCCATGAAAAATCTGTGAACGATATATACTTTTTGTCTAATACTGTATGTCAATCCGTCAGGGAGAAATAGGCAATCTGCACAACAGGAGTACAACAAGCACTGGAAATTGGGGAGGGGGGGACTTTCTAGCTCTAGATGGGCCAACTTAGTTCCACAAGCAGCCACAGTAATTATTTGGATGGGCAATATTTTAAGGAATTTCTTCCAGAATCGGAGGAGTACTTCCATAAGAACCTTTTCATCTTATTCAAGAATGAGGAGATGGGTCTTTAATGTGCAAGAACTGTATTGGGCAATAATAAGACACATTTTTAAAGAGCTGCAATCCAAGAATTGGCAGTGCAATGCAAATGAGTCCTTCCTATGAAAACCATCCCTAACTCCTTGGCCCCCTAGAGTAAAGTTAACATTGTCTTTTGGGAATTTCTAGGACACTATGCTGCTGAGGAAAGGGAAACCACAACTAGCAAAATTCCTATGTCGCAACTCACTCTAGATAGATCATCCTATACCACTATCAACTCTTCTCTTCTCCCTGGCCCAGACTCACAGCTTTCCACATTCTTTTCTTCTGCTCATCTGTCTCTTGTCCACATGCCCAGTTCTAAGGCATCCTCTTGGGATCTTTTTTCATATTTGCCCCATCCCCCACCCAGGAAACCAGAACTGGAATCTGTTTAACTGATCAAGAACTCTGATTAATAGTATTTCCTAGAAGGTTAGAAGCCATTACTTAGAAGGTTAGAAGCCATTACTCAAAAACCTTTCCCTTCAGATTACTTTGAGGAGGAGCCATTTGCATTGGTTTTTGGCTGTAATAACAGCTGAGCGTGTCAATGGGGTGAAAATGGACTCAGAGTTATTTCTTCACTTTTTCACTTGCTTAGCTTTATAGCAAAACCACCAGACTTACAGCTCTACCCTCCACCACAATGCTGAAATTGATGGTCTGAAGTTATTATTTTGCTTTGCCTAAGCATACTGCAGGACCAAGCTTGTCTCATTGTCCTAATCTTTGATTTCCTGTCCTTTAAGTTGCCACCTTTCCCAGGACATTTTTTCGGTTTTCAGACTTCTCTATGTGAGGACAAGAACATTTTCTTCCCATACCAGGAGTAATTCCTAATGTACCATTTATGCCTTAGTACCCATTGGCTGGACACAATAAAGGAGGACACCAGGATGACCATGATGGATCTGAAAGAGGGAGTGTGAGACAGAGGGGCATGAAGAGGGCTGATCCATAGAGCGGCCGAAGGTCGGCAATGACAATTTATGCAACTCAGATAAAATGTATGAATTCAGATTTTGTCCATTCCATCTGAAGTTCACTGAATGAAGTTCCACAGAATTGAGATTCTACTTTAATTCCATGCTCATCTGCACATAATACTCTTATGTACAGATAGTCCTCAACTTAACAACCATTTATTTAACAATGATTCAAAGTCATAATGGACTTGGGAAAAGTGACTTATGACATGTATTCACACTTATGACTGTTGGATCAACCCTACAATCACATGACTGGTTTGCATTTATGACTGGTTACAGCATCCTGTGATAATGTGATCCTGATTTAATACTTTTTTTGCTGATTTCTGGCAAAAAAATGCCCATTGGGAAGCTGAATTTGCTTAACGTCTGTGTAATTTGCTTAACAACTACTGTAAAATTGTTGTAAAATCAGGTCCAACTTGACTTACAACTGCAACAATTTGCAACAGAAATTCCAGTCTCAATTGTGGTTGTAAGTCAAGGACTACCTATATGAAACCAATCAGTGTCAAGAATTTCAGTGTCCCAATTGCAACATACACATTTCTGCCATATTTATATAAGAATCAATAAACTCAGCAAGCACAGACAGTGAAGGATCCACAGTAGATGAGGCTGTGGTGAACGAGCATTTTGCATCATGAGGCAAAATAAGACTGTGATTTTTGTGATAGATTGTCTGCAATAAAATAGCAAAACTAACTGTATTAGTTAGTAATACAGTGATACACCAGACAGTGCAATCAAATCCAGAAAAATATGCTAGAACAGAAGTACAGGTAATCCTTGACTTACGACCACAGTTGAGTCCAAAATTTCTGTTGCTAAGTGAGACAAGTGAATTTTGCCCTATTTTATGACCTTTCTTGCCACAGTTATTAAGTGAATCATTGTAGTTGTTAAATTAGTAACACTGTTAAATGAATCTGGCTTCCCCATTGCCTTTGCTTGTCAGAAGGTTACAAAAGGTGATCATATGACCTCTGGACACTGCAACCGTCATAAATATGAACCAATTGCTAAGCATCTGAATTTTGATCATGTGACCAAGGGGATGATGCAATGGTTGTAAGAGTGAAAAAATGGTCATAAGTCCCTTTTTAAAGTGTCATCGTAACTTCAAATGGTCACTAAACAAACTGTTGTAAGTCGAGGACTACCTGGACATTGATTTATTTTCAGCACCCATTTTCCACTTGTCTTCTCTCAGAAAAATCCTTCGTTGATTCTTCTGCAGTGAACATGTCTTTCAATATTCAGAAGCAGTCACAAGTGCAATTTTCAGTTGCAACATCAGAAATAAAGTTGCCCAATCACAGGAAGTAATATTTCCATTTAATTTTCCATTGGTCAGGTTTCATGAGAAAGAAACAAGAACAATCAGCTTATGGGAGATCCCATTACAAGTTTATTGAATAATCAGTTTTCATCCTTCATGCAAACATCCTAGAGCAGGCATGTCAAACTACTGGCCCGTGGGTCGGATGCGTCACGCCGAAACCACGCCCATCCCATTGCCGGCAATGGGGAAAAAGTTGCGATACATCATGTGACATCATGTGACGTTGCGAATTTGACATGCCTGTCCTAGAGGAAAAAGCTACAAAGAGAGCCCGGATTAATAAACACATTAATAAAGGGGGGCCAGAGGATTCTTATCTCAGTTCTCAAGATTCTGATTCCAACCCCCTAATTCGGGGCAGTTAAAACTACTTTGAGAAAATCCAGTGTAAATCTAGTTTCCTTTATCATGCTCTGCAGTTTGTTTGTTTAAATCACATGTATAAACCCACTCAACTCATAATGACCCTTGGATTACATCTCAAGTATTGTTCCCAAGTTTGAGTAGCACATTATTAGAGACATTGCAAGAAAGTGGAATAAGTTGAAAGACTGGTAAGAATATTGAACTGAGGAGTGGAAATTAAATGTTGCAGGAATTGGGAATTGTGGGGAAACGTTTGAGAGGACTTTGATAGCACCCTTTATATACTGACATTCCATCACACAAAACAACCCAAGCCATGTTATCTATTTGTCTAAATGTGGAATGTGCAGAATAATGGCCTTAAGTTATAGGAAGAAGTTTCTGGTTAATTGTTAGCAAAAACTTTCTAACAATAAAACAATTCAACAATAGAGACAATTACTGGGAGCAGTGCTTAGAAATGAACAAGCAAAACGGTATTTCTTTTTGGTAGTTGCCTAAGCCAAAAGAGATTCTTTTCTAAGCATGATTATTTTTGTTTATAGTAATGTTACACATTACAGTTAAAAAGCTTAAGGACCAATACAAGCTAAAAAAAAAAAAGACAGAAAAATAGAAAAGAAAGAAAAAACAAGAATATAGTAAAGAAAAATAAATTTTCTATTGCTGGTTCTGAATGGGTTGAATTGCTATCTGTGGGTCCTATTGGATCCCACATTTCCCAGATAAACCAGACAGGAAACAAGACTAGATGACCTAATTCTTGTTTAACTTCTAATTTTTATTGTTTAATATCCTAATTCTATATACATTAGTAGAATCTTGCAAGTCTGAAGATACAAACTTCCCATCTGTTACCTTTAACTGTCTGATCAATTATTAGGGCGAGTTCTTCCTAAATTTGTTTCTCTGACCATTAAGCTCTTGAGGGCTCCCCCTTCTCTTGTCTGATTGTTGCCTAGGCAACATCTCTTCTCCTCATTCCCCTAAATCACCCACACATTCCATTACACTGGGCTTCAGGCTCCTGTTCAAGAAGCAAATAGCAGCCGTGACCAGAAGGACCTTTGCATAAATCTGTCTTTTATTGCATCCTTTCATCCCTAAGCCTGGATGATGTCCACTCATACTTTGGTAAACGTTTGCCTGGATTACTACAATGCACTATACATGGGGCTATACTTGAAGACCTATGGAACCATGATTGGGCTAGAATACTGTATAGCAGCACAGGAAGTTATGGGTGCATCTGAGTACACCCAAGTAATACCACTATTGCATCCTTTGCATTAATTACCAGACAACTCAAAGTGCTGTATGGTTTCAGCCTACAATGCCCTTCATGGGCAGGGACCAGAATATTTGAGGAACCCTTGACTCAAATGATCACTGCTGATCTGGCTTCTGTCATGCTAACATCGGATGTTCTTGCTTTGACAGCTTCTGTTAAATACAGGTGATCCTTGAGTTACAACCACAATTGACCCCAAAATTTATATTGCTAAGTGAAAATTTGTTCAATGAGTTTGCCCCATTTTATAACTTTTCTTGCCACATTTGTTAAGTGAATCATTGTATTTGTTAAGTTAGTAACATGGTTGTTAAGTGAATCTGGCTTCCTCATTGACTTTGCTTGTCAGAAGGTCGCAAAAGGTGATCAATGACCCTGGGACAATGCAACCATCATAAATATGAACCAGCTGTCAACCATCTGAATTTTGATCATGTGACCATGGGGATACTGCAATAGTTATAAGAGTGAAAAAGGTCATAAGTCACATTTTCAGTCCTGTTGTAACTTTGAAAAGTCAGTAAATGAACTATTGTAAGCCGAGGACTACCTATAGCTCCATTTAGAGGGACCCAGGAAGTCTTCCTTCTCTGTTGCTGTGCCTGTCCTATGGAACAGCATTCTTCCCTTCCAAAGATCTGGATGGCACTGATCCTGTTGGCCTTTAGAAATGGCTTTTATCTTGAGCACTGGGCCAGGATGCTGTTTTCAGCTATCAATATATGTGTTGTGAATTATTCCATGAGCTGTTACACCTATATATGTTTGTTGGATTTTTATTGTCTACATGGGGGGGGGGAGTGCTTTTGCTGGTTGGTTTTAATGTTGTAAGAAGCCCAGAGTCAGTGGGAGTCCAGTGGCATGTGAAAGTAATGTATCATCAGTCATTATCACGTTGTCTTGAAGTTTTTTTACATGATCTATGTAATGCTATCTGATAATCTAAGGCATTTTTTCCAAGTAAATCATATATCTCTTTTTTTTAAAAAGCAAACCATTTTCCCCAAATAAATTGAATATCTCTTTTTAAAAATTCAAACCAATCACATCAATACATGGTCATGTATCAACCAATTGCCAAATAGAAGCAAGTGTTTTTCTGAGTAATGCAACCTGGATAATTACCAAATAAGGAATTAAACTCAGCCCAGTCTCCATTTAAACTGCAAGCAGAGGACTTCAGTGAGGATGGTGCTACAAAACTTTGCTTCCAGATATATTTGCCTATTGTTACTAGGCTATCCTGCCAAAAATCAAGGAAATTCAACAGCATCACAACTCAGTTTACTGTTCAAAAAGAAGTAAGAATAAATGAAGTACACAATTCATGTACTGAGATAGTCATCACTGCAAAGTGAACATCATGGAGGATGTTGCAGAATCTCTGAGAAACTTGCAAGGAAATGATGCAAAATCAGGGCATGGAAGTTCTTACATAAGAAAGCAAAGAAAACCCCAAAGAAGCAATAATGAGAACATAATTAAAAAGCAGCATTCTAGGAAAATCAAGCAAACAACATGAGACCAAAGTGAAAAAGTTTATAAAACATATAGTAATGAAAATATAGGCACTAACATTAAGCTGTATAAATATATATTTCACCTATTAAATTATTAAACCATGGCTTATGGAAGCTTATGAGATGTTAGAAATATAGAATCAATCACAATAGAGCTGGAAGGGACCTTGGAGGTCTTCTAGTCCAACCCTCTTGCTCAGCCAGGAGATCCTATATCCTTTCAGATAGGTGGCTGTCCAGTCTTTACTTAAAAAACTCCAGTGATGAAGCACCCACAACTTCTAATGGCAAGCCGTTCCACTAATTTATTGTTCTCACTGTTCTCACTCCATAATTCCAGGTTGCTTCTCTCCTTGATTAGTTTCCATCAATTGTTTCTTGTCTAGCCTTCTAGTGCTTTGGAAAATAAAATACTTGTAATTATTTTACAATTAATTATTTTACAAGTAATTATTTCATTTGAATAAAATAATTTTAATTTGGATTACTAAATGGGCATCCATGTCACTACCTTACAGATCACTGAAATCTAATTGCAAGGTTACAACATTTTTTGCCCCCAAAGATCAGTTGCAATCTGATCCCAATAACATTTAACACCAAGTTCACATTTACAGCAAAACCTTCATTTTGAAACTAAACTGCAAACCTCATAGCTTAAACGTTTAAATTAATTTTTGGACTTTTAATTTTCCCCCCCTGTTTTTGGTAACAATGTACAAATTAAGAGAATTTGAAAATGTACACTATTTGCTTTGTTTTGGCTGGTCTGTTAAGCAGCTATAGATTTTGGATTTTCACTGTGCCCCCCCCCCGATCTGAATCAACAAACATTTCTTTTCTATAAATTACTTCCCAGTTCAAATCCAGGAGAAAATAAAGAATGATCCAAAGGAAGAACAGAAAATGGGAACTTGAAGAAAACAATCAAGACCTTTGAGTTGCATGATATCACACACAAAAAGAGAATTAAGATCCTAATCAGGGGTTATATGTCCTGCAGTGGCTTAATGGTGTTTGATGGTACATTGATACTTGATTACCTATTAATTTCTATTTATTTTGAGCAAAATAAGCCTGTGTACCAGTCAAGGGAGTCCCTCTGAGAGCCTGCCTGGTCTGGCTTGTCTGATCCTTCTTGCATGCCCCATTTGGTGATGTGATGTGAAATAAAGGTCGAAGGCACCAGGGCCAAAATAGCCCTAATGGAGAGAGAGGCAGACTGAGCTATCAATAGAGAAAATATTTCTAGATCAGGGTTGAAATGAGGGGTCCTTGGTGCTCTCTAAGCTTAGTTGTTTTCTTACAGACGTTTCATTACCCAAACTAGGTAACATCATCAGTGCTAGGAGGGAGTGGGGATAAGCAAGAAAACAACCAAGCTCAGAGAGTACCAAGAACCCCTCAGACTGAGCTAGGATACTGCAACTAATTAAGTTCTGAAGAGCAGCAAATTGAAATTGACTAGATGTGGAGCTTTAAACTTTCAGAGGATTAGAAACTAACTGCAATAACTACAAGGAAGCTGACAACTAAAGAGCCCAGCTCAATCTCCCTCATTATTCCTTGGATACTGCAATAAGCTAAAGATACATTTCAGAATATTTTCGGAGTGGAAACTCTTTTCTGCCACAAATCAAGTAACTGAGGCCTACTTTTAGGAAGCATGGAGAGATGTTGGTGTCCAAATTAGAGAAGAGGAAGTGGCAGACATGAAAGGAACTCAGGGAGCCAATTGCTAATAAAGAGGGCTAATATTAGGAGAGAAATGGCTAAAGTAGAAGCTGATTAGGGACCAATGGGGAGCGGGCATGTCTGCAATGATGATACTGCTATCCATCCAAATGTGTCAAAATCTTGCCAATTCTATGGACCAGGTCACTCCACATTTTCTGACTTTGTATAGCTTCTTTCAGTTGTATGTATGTATGTAAGTATTTATTTGTTTAATTAGTAAGCTTTTATGCTGCTCATCTTTCCAGAGGTGACTCTAGGCATGCTTTTATAGTCTGGCTGGTATTGGCTCTGATGGTGCCTAGTAATCATGTTTTTGGATAGCCTTGTTTCCTTTTACTGCAGAATGATCAGTGGATCATTCCAAGCATAATTGCCTTTTCCAGTGAGTTTGATTACATCACATGGCTAAAATGACTAAGGCAGAATTTTGTAATTTTGTCTTCCAGAATATGCCTGGATTTATATGCTCCAATGCTTGCTTTTTGTCAACTTTGCTGTCCAAGAAACGCTTGACAGCTTGAATGAATAGATTTTCCTCCTGTATAGTTTTTTTCATGGTCCAACGTTTACAGCTGCAGATAGCTATGGGACACATGATAGTGCAAACTAATTTGCATTTGATTGCCAAGTGACATTCTTGCTTTTTCATGCTCATTATTTTTATGTGACCCAGTACAATTGAAATACAATTTATTTCTGGACATTATTCACTGCTTTATTCACTGCTTCGATCACTTTTCACTAGGAAAGTGCAATCTAGCATGCAATCGGTCTCTTCACTGTCAGTTGTTATTTGGACATTTCCATTCCTCACAGTGATCATGAGTTTGGCCTTTCTGATGTTCAGGAAGTGACCAAATTTCTCACTTTTGTCTTTAATCCTTTGAATCAAATATTTCAGGCCTGTTTTGGTTTCTGAGAGAAGATATGTGTCATCAGCATATTGAAAATTGTTAAGGTGACCAACCGTCCTCCTTTAGGGAGGACAGTCCTTCTTTTGTAGGTTCTGTCCTCCCTCGAAAAGTGTCCTCCTACATTTCCTCCTTTTCGATATTTGAAGACTAATCTGCAGGGCTTTTTTTCCCTCATAGAACGCTCAGAACGGCGTTCCGGCACCTTTTTTTTTATGGGGTTTTTTCAACTTTTGCATGAGCTGTGCTACTCCCGCTATTGGCTTTCGAAAGCCAATAGGAATTGCTGCTGAGCGCGCCAAAACACCCGGCTGGCAAGCTTTGCACATGCAAGCTGTCTGTATTATTGTTGCAATGAATAAAATGTTTCTTTTATTTATGATATTTTTTTCTTCAATTTATTTGTGTCCTCCTTTTCATTGTAAAAAAGTTGGTCACCTTAAAATTGTTGACGTTCCTTCCTCCAGTCTTTAATCTGATTTTTGATTCCTCAAGTTCCAACTTCTTCATAAGCACTTTTGGCATACAGGCTGAATAAGAAAGGTGAAAGTTTGCATCTTGCTATACTTTTTTCCCCTCTATCTTGTACCTCCAATCAAAAAGCTGGTCCTGCAAACTTCTGTTTATGTTTGGTGGAGGATCCTTGCAAGCTTAGACTCTGGTAGATGTAAACATAGATATAAATATCAGAAGTCCATCTGGATGCATCTAACCACAGAAAACTACAGATATTTTCAGTATGGTTTTTCTCTCTATATACTGAATTATGGAGGAGGCAAGAATAACAGTAATTTTTGCATGAGAATAAATTTCTCATCCGCTTTCTGGAAAAGTTGCATGTTTAGTGTAACAGATTTCTGCATAATTAGAAATTACATTCTATCCACACAGGAAACTTTGAGAAATAATACCACATGATAGGTGTAATATGTCACACAGTTTATTTTTAACTCTTTTGTGTGATAACATTTCTCTGTCATTTAGCTATTTATGTCCCTAAAAAGAAAATGTAGCAACTATCAGACGGAAAGGATTGACATACAAGTGGGATGTACAGACGAAACAAGAGTCACTCTGGTTAGGAAGCAGCATGTGGCATGACCCTGTCATGTGTTCAGAGGATACCTCAGAGAAGATTATTTTGGAAGGTTTTTATGACCACATGGAGCTAGGGTTTTTTTTTTCCATTCTGTCCTAATTAGTACAAAAGCAACCTTCTTGAACCAAGTAATTAAATAGGATAACATCACAGGTGGTTTTCAAAGCAAGGTTCTTTATGTGATGTACTTAAAAAAAAGGGGAACACAAAGTACAATTCTGTGTTCTTTTTGAGATACTTTATATAGCAATTGCATTTAGACGCTTTGAATCCTACTGTAGTTTCCTTTACTTGAGTCAGAAGTGAAATAGTGCGTTTCATCATTATTCTTGTCCATTGTTCTAGAATCAGATATGCCTCTACAGTTGTTCCAATAAGCTGTGATGCTTCTTGGATTCCAGGTGTAGAACCAGATTGTCTGCTTTTCTGGGTGGACATTTTCTCTGCAAGGAAAATATTGAACTGATTGGAACTTCTGATCAACCTTCTCTGGCTCCAAACCAGTACAGTGAAGGAAAGCTATAAAGTGCCCAATCTAGAATAATAGTTTACAATCTAGAACCTCCCAAATGTTTGTCTGGTTTGGAAGCATTACTACTTTGCTCAGGAAGGTGGTGCAGAGAGTGGTGAGGATGAGATTATTGGTAGTTAAGAAAAGATTATTGGTAGTTCATTTTCTTCTGTCCAGGACATAGCATATAGGCGCTGCTTGATTGGGGTCTGCAGTATAGTCAGGGACACTACACATCCTCTCCATGACAAGTTTTTCTTGTTACCTTCTGGGAAGAGGCTTCATGGTATTTGAAGCAGAACATCTAGATCAGGGGTGTCAAACTGCCAGCCCACGGGCCGGATGAATCATAGCGAAACTGCGCCCACCCCATTGCCGGCAATGGCAAAAAAGTCATGATATGTCACGATACGTCATGTGACATTGTGTGTTTGACACCCCTGATCTAGATTTAGTCACAGCTTTGTTCCATATAGTATCAGCCTTATGAACTCTAAAGTTTCCTCTCTTAACTATGTATTCAAAATGAACAGTGATTAATATATATATTTGTGTGTGTGTGTGTGTGTGTATAGCATGTGCATATGTGTGTTGTGTATGGGTATGGGTAGATATATACTTTCTTTTGAGAGCAGGCAACAGAAGTTTATTTTTAATGTGTGCCAGTGTGCAATAAAGGTAATCTCATCTCATCTCATCTCTGCTTATCTTATCTTTCATTATCTTATCTTTGCTTATCCTATGTTTACTTCCCTTTGCTTGCCTTGCCTTGCCTTATCATCATATATCATATCATATCATTTTATTATAGATGGAGCATATGATATGGAACTGTCCAGAAGGGGGAAAAGAGTGAAGAAGAAGAAATCTATTTCCTGTAGCCTGGGTTAAAAGATGAATACATGTCTGGGATGGGTGAGCCTATTGCCTGAGCTGAAGTCTGGAATTATTTTCTGCCAAGAACAATAATTTAAAACACATTGGTTTTGCTCTAAGGAACACCATTTCCAAACCCAGCATTTTCCTGTTTCTGGGTATTTATATGATTTGTCCTATTATTGAAATTTTCACAGAATACAGAGTGACTTTGCATGAACTACAGTGGTAAAGCAAAGGATGAAGAAATATATTGTAGAACTGGAAAGTGAAAATGAAATGGTCCTTTTATTGCTGCTTTTAACAGCAGATTAAGCTGCGGAAATGAGAAACTAATCTACCTATGGAGCAAAGATAACCAGTTTTGATCTCTTAATAAAAGTAAATAAACTTGTTGATAAAAGCAACAGAGCAAAGGTCACAAACATTTTTACAACCTTTGGCTCTCACATCACTGCAAAGAGCTAGCCTAAGTTATCTTAGGTCAGTGGTTCTCAACCTGTGGGTTGGGACCCCATTTGGGGTCGATCGACCATTTCATGGGGGTCGCCAAGCAAGGCTGTCTGCCATTTTTTTTGTCCGCCATTTTTCCCCTTTTCCGGCGGGTGCCTTACCTCCCTTGGGCTGGGCCAGCTGGTGGTCGGCTGCTCCATCTCTGCCGCTTGCCAGCTACGCCTTGGCCAGCGCAGGGGGCAGAACCACGCATGCGCGGCGCTCCCGGGCAGGGAAAGTCCTCGACTTACGACCGGTTGGGTAGTCCTCGACTTACGACCGGTTTAGTCCTCGACTTACGACCGGTTTAGTCCTCGACTTACGACCGGTTGGGGTCGCGGCATTAAAAAGGTTGAGAACCACTGTCTTAGGTCCTATCCCTGCTTCATTTAACAATGTCATACATATGCCCCCATAACCCAATTCGTTTGCCCCGTTCACCTCAATGTCATTGCTTTTATCCCCATCCCTATCCTATGAGCGAAACTAAGCAAAAGTTACCATTAGCTGTAGTGGTATAAAAGTAGCATTTTTCATTCTGTAAAAATCTGTAAAATTTTGCTATCCATTATCCTGTAGGAATTGGTTATGGTTGCAGGAATTAGGTATAGCTACTCTAGTGAAAAGAAGGACCAGGGGTGACATGACAGCAGTGTTCCAATATCTGAGAGGCTGCCCCAAAGCACCAGAAGGCAGGACAAGAAGCAACGGATGGAAGCTAATCAAAGAGAGATCCAATCGAGAACTAAGGAAAAATTCTAGTTATTAGCTACAACAGGCACCTAGTTATTAGCTACAACAGCTGCATGGCCAGGCCGCTTATGAATACCAATTTATCCTTCTTATAGAAGAGCACAAAATTCATGTTCAGAAATAGGCCAAGTGATAAGTATGGAACCCCTCTCTACTTGCAACCAGGTTACCAAAGCCATCATTACATAGACCTCCCTATACTCACCCAACTCCATCCCATTCCATGATAGGGAGAATGATTAGTGGTTGCTCTTCCCACTTGTAGAAGATTCTTGGTGAGAAGGGAAAGAAAGTCTGAGAATCCAGAAATCCCTTCTCTCAATTTGACACATTAAATTCCATAAGTAAAACAATGCCATTCACCAACCTTGCTGCTTTAGCAGTTAGGGCTCACCCATTGGGCCAGCACATTTTCCATTAGCTCAAGAACTGGTGGATAGCAATTGAATGTGGCCATCTGGCTGTATCCATAGTGACTTGGTATCTCCAACAGTCATAATAAGTCCTCTCAAGTACTACATCATTTTCATTGTGAAATCAGGCGATTTGAGTGGAAGAAATATTGGTTAACTGGAAGTACCATCAGAGAACATCTCTGTTGTCTTGGGCCTGGCTAAGTCATCATCTTCAGCAACCATTGCAATAGACTGCAATAAAATAAAATATAAATTAGTAAATTTATGTGGAAGGGAAGGGAAGGAAGGAAGGAAGGAAGGAAGGAAGGAAGGAAGGAAGGAAGGAAGGAAGGAAGTCTTCAGTTAATGATTGCCTTATCCAGTGACTGATCAAATTTATGATGGCCTTGAAAAAGTAAATATACGATCCCTTGAACTTATCATACAATACGTTCCAATATCTTGAACTTTCAGCTCTGTTGCAGAATTCCCAGGGTCATGTGATCATGATTCAGGCTTTTCACAACCAATGTGCATTTATGATGGATATAGTGTCCTGTGGTCATGCATTCACTATTTGCGTCCTTCACAGCCGGCTTCCAACAAGCAAAGTCAATGGGGAAGTTGGTAGTAAAATCACATTATATAACATTTAACAACTGCAGGTGATTTGCTTAATAACCATAGTGGGACTGATATGGTAAGTCAGGCATGTCGTGCCTGTCCCAATTGCATTCTTGTGAGAACTGCCTATATTCTATTTTCCTTTGGGATCTCCATATGTTACCTACTCAACAGCTATAGATAACCTTTATTGTCATTTTTTTTCCTGTGGGCACAATGGCACACATTAAAAATGAAATTTAGTTGCTTGCTCTCAAAATGTACACATACATAACACACATTTAAAACATACTATATACAACATATGTATAGACCTACACCCTTACATATAAATAATATATAAATATTATTCACTGTCCATCTTGAATACATAACAGAAGAAGGAAGCTTTAGAGTTCACAAGGTTAATACTGTATGGAACAAGGCTGTGACTTAATCTGGATGTTCTGCTTCAGATACTACAGAGCCTCCTCCCAGAAGGTAACAAGGAAAACAGGTCGTGAAGAGGATGTGTACCCAGACAATCTTGTGGACCCTGCTCAAGCAACGCATATGTGCTATGTCCTGGATGGAAGGGAGAGAATTGCCAATGATCTTTTCAGCCATCCTCACCACTCTCTGCACTGCCTTCCTGTCTGAAGCAGTGATGCTTCCAAACCAGACTGTGATGCTGTATGACAGGATGCTCTCGATCGTCCCTCCGTAGAAAATAGTAAAGATAGGGGAAGGAAGATGTGCTTTTCTCATGCGACGCAGAAAATGCAGGCGCTGCTGTGCCTGCTTCACCAGTGTCTCGCTGTTGAGCGACCAAGCCAGCCTACTTGTTAACTGCACACCCAGGAATTTGATGCTGGTAACCATCTCCACAGGTGAATCATTAATGCACAGAGAAGTGTGGCTGTGCCTGCCTTCTCTGAAATCAACAATGATCTCTTTGGTTTTTCCAGTATTTAAAACTAGGCTGTTTTCCTTACACCAGTTCACCAAACTCTCAACCTCCTTGCGGTAAGCACCCTCATTGTCGTCATGAATAAGGCCCACTACTGTTGTATCATCTGCGAACTTCACAATATGGTTGGTGGCAAACCTAGCACTACAGTCATGGGTCAACAGGGTGAACAGCAGCAGACTTAGGATGCAGCCCTGAGGAGAACCTGTGCTCAAGAAAATGGTGTTAGAAATATTTTTTTCCAGCTCACACATATTGGGGCCTGTTAGTAAGAAAATCAAGAATCCAGTTGTACAAAGTGTTTAAGCCTAAAAGGCCCAGTTTGTCTACTAGATGCTGAGGAATGATTGTGTTAAATGCCGAACTGAAGTCGACAAACAACAAACGCACATGGGTATTTCTTTCCTCTAAGTGCTTCAAGCTCAGATGGAGAACAGAAGAAATAGCATCCACCGTAGAGCGATTTGGTCGTGAAGCGGGTCAAATGCTGATGGGAGGCTAGATACAATAACTTTATCAACTTTATCAACTTATCAAAGCATTTCATAATGATGGATGTCAGTGCAACCAGAGGGTAATCATTGAGGCCTCTAATTGTGGTCTTAGAGAGTTCATAAATCATTTTCATCTTGTGATTAAAAAAAGATCTGAGCAAATGGTGAATTTAAGACAGCGTTTCTCAACCTTGACAATTTTAAGGCATGTGTCATGTGTCTGAGTAACGAAACACTTAAAAGGACTTTCAGGCATGTTTTCTCCTAAAAGCATTTATTAAGATTACAATACGTCAGCACAGCATGGTGGAATGCTTAGATCTGCTTCTCTTCCGTTAGGCATAACANTTCTTTCTCCCGGGCTATCCTTATGCTCCTCCCCCTTTCCTGGTTGCTGGTTTAACTATATAAATACCAGACAGTTCTGCACATTGTCAAAGCAAGAATATACAGTATTTGCAGCGTTGACATCCGGCCCCCCTTACAAAAAAAACAGATCCTGTAAAGCAAACCAAAGCATATGTTAAGGGTCATCTTTCGGTTTGTTGGGGTGTTTCACATGAAACCTTTTGACCAATCTATTAGCCTTTACTTCACTGAATTTCACCCAGGTGGCTTCGGACAACGGGTATCCCTTCCATTGTATTAAATACTGCAATTTCCCTCTAAAAATTCTAGAGTCAAGAATACGCTTTACTTCATAGTGGGTCTGCCCTGCAACCACGAGGGGCCCAGGTGCCTTCTTTGGAGGAGGTCTTAACGTGGAGCTCCGATATGGCTTCAACAAGCTACAATGGAAAACTGGGTGAATTTTCCCTAAGAGTTTAGGGAGTTTTAGCTCTACTGTGACTGGGGTGATGATCCTTACTATGGGGAAAGGCCCCAAGAACTTTGGTCCCAATTTCTTGCTGGGCAACTTGAGGCGTAGATATTTAGTTGACAAATAAACCTTTTCCCCAACTTGGAATGTTCTTTGGGGAGCTCTCTTTCTATCAGCCTGCTTTTTATAAGTTTCAAAAGTCTTTTTTAAAGCAGCTTTTGTGTTTCTCCAAACTTCTTCCCACCCCTTCACCCACTGGTCAAGTGTCTGGGAAGCGGAGGGCATCTGAGGATATTCAGATATTGGGTTGAACTCTTTTCCTGTGGCTACTCTGAAAGGCGTGTAACCGGTGCTGCTGTGCACAGAATTATTGTACACCACCTCCGCAAAAGGGAGAATATCAGTCCAGTTCGTCTGTTGGTAAGAAATGTAGCACCTAAGATATTGCTCCACCATTTTGTTAGCGGCTTCCGCGGCCCCATTGGTGGCTGGATGAAAAGCAGATGATAACCCTTGAGATGATCCAATTAATGCAAGGAAAGTCCTCCAAAACTTCGCTGTGAACTGCACCCCCCTGTCTGAAATTATCCGCTTAGGGGCGCCATGCAGCCGGTNCATCTGAGGATATTCAGGTATTGGGTTGAACTCTTTTCCTGTGGCTACTCTGAAAGGCGTGTAACCGGCGCTGCTGTGCACAGAATTATTATACGCCACCTCCGCAAAAGGGAGAAGATCAGTCCAGTTCGTCTGTTGGTAAGAAACGTAGCAAATACGTTGCTGGCTGTGGAATTCTGGGAATTGAAGTCCACATGCCTTAAAATTGTCAAGGTTGAGAAACACTGATTTAAGAGGTGGTAGTTTGCTTGTTTTCTCCCTTTCTCCCCCTTCATTTTGTTTGTTCTATCATGCTTTGTAGATTACAAAAACTTAAAAGTGGGGCCTTTTCAATATTATTTTTATAATGAGCCTTAAATAAATAATAAATTACATGGACACAAATTATATTCAAGACCTTTCAAAACAACCTTCAAGGAAAAGAAAAGATGGGTTTCAGTTCTTCATTGAGACAGCATGTTTGTTCCATTCCAGTGGCATTCATAAACAGATAGTATGAAATTAAGAATAATAATTTCACTCTCTTGAGCACAGAGGTCCTTTCTTTGATTCTCCAATTGCCCCCATGACCCAAAGAAGCACTGAAAGACTATGCAAATGAGCCTGGGACTGTCTGCAGCACACACTAGAGCTGCACACTAACTATTGCTCAAATTTCAGGCTGGTGACCTCATCCCAGCTGTTCAATAAAAGGGCAAAAAAGAACTGCAGGGTGGGGTGCTGAACTCAAGGCTAAAGTTGGCTGGAGGATACGTTGTTGTTCCTTTTTAATAAACACTGCTCTAAACTAACATGGTCGGATAAGTATTCTTTTTATATCCTGGGCATTTACTATGTTAATTGGCAATGAGCTACTAAAAGTAGCAATAATGTTATATTGGTGTTTTCTTTTCCCCAGATTGTAAACAGATCCTTACGAAAGGATATATGCTGTAGCCAATATACAGTATGTTGGCTACAGTGGGCTCAGAATTCGGGACTTCCCAGGCTATTGTTTCAATCTCTTTCACTTTTCTAAGTACCGTATGCTCTCTTTCCAACTAGCAAAATGGGTCCTTTATCGGGGATGGGGAGACTGAAACTAAAACCAACAAAGCAGCCATAGGCTATTGTTTTCACTGGATTATGGATTACTTTCTATATTTTCATGTCCCTGTTTGCTGTGATTTGAATATTTTTTCTTTTTAATCATGTTCTTGTACAAACTGTTGTAAGGATTGCAGTCCAAGGGCAGACAGAGTTGTTAAACGGTGAATGAATAATAGCTTACTTTCCTTGGAGAAGTCCCATTGAGTCGAAGGCATCCAGAACAGACTGGAATATTGTGGCTGCAGTCTGAAAGATGCCACTGTGTTTGACCCGCCCAACTATGGCACTGGGAGGAGAGAAGGCCAGACCCTGACAGAGTACAGATGGCAAGTACAAACATCTTTGTTTGTGCATAAACAAACAGTTTGGGAAACCAAGGAAAACAGCTCCTCTTTGTTTAGAGCAGTGTTTCTCAATCTCAGCAATTGTGAGATGGGTGGACTTCAACTGCCAGAATTCCCTAGTTCACCTATCTCACAATTGTTGAGATTGACAAAGAGTGGTTTAGATTATTATCAGATCCAGAAGGGGCTCTGTGTGGAAGAGCTTTCTTCTCGTTCCTTCTATCCCAACAGCCGTCTCATTTTATAGTTTGAAAAGATACATGGTCATAATAATCCGTGCAAGAAGAAAGTGAATAGAAGAGATGCATTGATAAGGAAAACCTGAGCTGTACAGTTAAGATTTTGAGAGCATATTAGGAAGTTTCATTTAAAAATGTCTGTTAATGTATTGTCAATAACAAAATACTAATTTACCAGAAAGCAAACTGGTGATAACTGCTTCTTCCCCTCCATCGTCAGCATATCAGGATGCTCCCTACACTTCAAGGGGATTTTAGAGTTACAGTCCTAGAAATACCTGCAGGATGCCAGGTTAGGAAAAACTAAGGTAGACTTAGACTGGGTTCACATATCACACTAAGCCATGGTTTAACTATTGTTTAAATTTTTTATCATGCTTTTAATCCCCAGAGTCAGCCCATCAAGATATGAAGTCAAAGATATCAAAAGCTATGAAGACATTCAGAGAAAGCACCAATAATGGACTACCTCAATTGTCATTTTGAAAAGTCATCCAAAAAAACAGTTAAAACTATTCTATTGTCAATCTGTGGCTTGAAGCCAAACTGAAATGAATCAAGATCAGTTTTCTGGAACAACATCAAGACTTCTTTATTAGAAGTGATATTTTTAATTGGTATCCTAAATGTATCAGATCTTTGACCTTGGAGGATATCCCATCCTACTACCTTACCTTGTTTATCATTGCATGATAGTACAGTTCAGTGAGTACAGGTCCCTTAACATTAAGAAACCCAATGCCAGAAAGTCTTATTGAACTTCTCTTTTTGTATTTTAAGTTGGTTAACAAAATCCAACTAAACCTGTTGTCATGAAAAAGATGATGACAATGCTTCCTTGGGCTTCATGTGCTTTGACGTCACCTTAAACCTTCAGCCATAGAAAATTGGTAAGGAGAGCAAGTCACTTAGCAACCAGGCTAGGTGTTCTTGTTACTACAAATATCCTAGGGCCTCCCCTGCAGATAACTTCTGCTTTTTGGAGGGAGCAAATAAGTCATCAGTCATGATCTAACCATTATTGAGGTTTCCCTTAGACCATTTCCTGGAGAGCACACAATTGTTTCCACTTGTGCCATACTAACCAGTATCCCCTGACATGTAGTCATGTTTCTCTTTTCATACATTTCCACCATTCTGCATTCTGACTAGACCACTCTTAATGATAGGTCTGCAGTGCTTAATTAACAAATCAATTTAGTGAATCAGTTGGGAAAAATCTCTCTCTTGATTAATCAAGCAACAGCAGATGGAAAGCAGTATATTTAAAAATAATAAAGGATCTTACCAAAAAATGAAAAATAGTGGCAGATTTAAAAAGTAATTTGTCTTTTTCTTCTAAATATGAGCCTGAGGTGTTCTTCAACCAAAAGAGCTTTTTCTACTTACACTTACCTATAATTCCCAAGGAGTATTCCAGTTTAGGCAACAGGAGAGACAAGGCGGACTGGGAATTCTGGACGTTGTTATCCCAATATATCTGGGAAGCATCAGGTTGGGGCGGGTTGATTTAGGCTTACATGCAAAATATGTATTCAACCCAGTGGTGGGATTCAGCCGGTTCGCACCAGTTCGGCAGAACCAGTTGCTAATTTTTTGTTGCCCAGGCCCAGAATGGACTTCCGGAAGTGGCATCGACACGGAGAACCGGTTGTTCACATATTTGAATCCCACCACTGATTCAACCCTATGAGATACTCAGGGTGGCCTAGAAAAATACAAGCCTCAGCACTCCATTACATTGCAAATCCTTTAAACCATAACTAATTAATTAATCATTCACACTGAATTCAAATTAAAAATCAAACCATCTAAAAATGAGCAGCAATCTGTTACTTAAGGTCCAAACATCCAGGGCCAAAAAATCCTGCCTTTCTAAAAGCTGATAACGTGGAGGTCATATAAACACTGGGGTGGGGAAACTGTTTCACAAGGTCAAAGCTGCCATTCAATAAGCATGTTTTTGGTTTCTTGGTCCTGACATTTCAGAGGCATCCAATGTATCCCTTATGTTGAAAGCCCAGGATGGACAAACTGTGGTTAAAGATGACTCATGGATCATAAGGACCAAAGCATAAAGGACTTAATAAGAAACAGCATCTTGAATCCACTGTGGGAGCAAAGCTATGGGCCAGTGAAGTTGCAACAACGTAGGGGTTTCTCTGCAATAACTGCTATCATGAATAGCAGGCAGGCAATTACATTTTGCACCAGCTATAGCTTCTGAATTATCTTCAAGGGAAGCTCCCTGTAATCATATTTCAAGTTAATGAAGACATAAGTAACAGTGACCGGGGGCCCTGCTCCAAAACGGACTGCAACCAATATATCAGATCAAAGGGCCTCCTGGACAGAGTTTCCACCAGTTAATGAAGCTGAAGCCATGAATCCAAGTGTCTCACAGACTCACAGACCTCACTATCAGAGCAGAAGTAGGAGTCCCCAAAGAACCAGGTGGTTTCTAAAAGGTCCTTTCCAGCCCTATGATTCTATGATAAATGAAAACTACATCTTTGCTAGGACTTTGTTCCAACCTGTTTGATCCTTCTGGTCCCTCACGATCTTCAAACATTGGGCAGACATTTCTTTTTTCTTTTTAAATGTTTTATTGATTTTTAAGAATTACAATCTTTAGTGCTTAGTAAACAACATGTTGTCTGGGTTTATATATTTAACATCCAGTATTTTTTCCCTGATCCTCCTTTCTCCTCCATATTTTTTTCCATTTTCCCCTCATTACACAGTTACAATTTTTAGTACTATCGGTGTATACAAAGTTAGATATAAACATCTTCATCATATTTTACTAATTTCATACAAATAACAATAATATCAATTCATAAATCAATATCCTGGTTTTTTTGCCCTTGTTAAAGTTTGATTTCCCATCAATATTTGAAATATCTTTGTCAGTTTTGATTTTCTCAATATTAATTACATTTATATAGCTAAACGTTTTGCTCATACCAATCCTCCTCTTAATTTTCATATTTCCCATATCAAAAGAAAGAAAGAAAAAAATTCTATTTTAATTCTAAATCATATCTTTCATTATAAATGTCTAATTGTGTCTAAGGGTCATCCATTCTTTTAATCTTATTCAAGGGCAGACATTTCTACTGCAACTCCTGTATAGTCTAGGCTAGGGCAGGGGTAGGCAACCTCAGCTCTTTTATGACTCATGGACTTCAACTCCCAGAATTCCTGAGTCAGCTGACAGGAATTCTGGGAGTTGAAGTCCATAAGTCATAAAAGAGCCGAGGTTGCCTACCCCTGGTCTAGGGGTAAACAAATACGACTGGGTATCAGCCCCCAACTGAACCAATGGATAAACCTGCTCCAGCTTCATACAGATATTAGACAGCTGTGAGGAGAAAGGTGAGCCATGTGCCACCCCAGAAATGAGTGACTAAGGATCAAAGGCTTAATCACTCATTTCTGAGTGATCAGGAAAGAGTAGAACTGCTGTAAAATATTTTTGGCCCGACTCATTATCTGATTTGTTTTTTCCCCTTCCTAACACCATAATGACTAATTTAATCTCACCATAAAGTCAGTGTTCCTCTGTTATAATGGCAAACATAACTACTTACACACACGTGTTTACAGTCATGCTAGATTGGAGACATTGTCTGTCTTCAAGAAGTGGACTGATACATCATCAGCTCAGCTGCAGTACAAGTGACCGCTTTCTACAACTGATCATAGCTGCAACTATTAGAGTTCTGGCAGTTTGGGGGGTTGAATTCTTTCCTCTCATCCTAACTTCCAAGGTTCAGGTAAGGGTGGTTTCAGAACGCTGCAGCTTTTCTCAGTAAGAGGTGAACAATCACTTAAATATGAGCCAGCAGTGTGCTGCAGCCACAAAAAAGCCAATGACGTCCTAGGCTGCATTAACAGAGAGATAGAATCATGAGATGTGTTAGTACCACTTTATACTGCACTGGTGAAACCATGCTTGGAATACTGAGTACAGTTCTGGACACTACAATACCAAACAAAAATAAAAATGCTGAGACCCTAGAAAAGAGTGCAGACAAAGGAACAAAGATGTTGAGGCGTCTGCAGGAGAAATTGTATGATGAGTCGTTGAGGGAGGGAGAGAGGTATGTCCAGCCTATTGAAGAGAAATATTGGAGGAACATGATAGTTGCCTTCCAGTACTTGAGGGGTATTCACAAAGAAGAGGGGGCACCTGAGGGGCACCTGAGGGCAGAACAAGAATCAATGGGTAGAAGCTCATTAAAGAGAAATCCAGCCTGGAGTTAAGGAGAAATTTCCTGACAGTCAGCACAATCAATGGAATAGAGTTATGGTGCTCCCTCACTAGAGGCTTTCAAGAAAACTTTGGACAGCAATTTGTCCAGAACGGTATAAGGCAGTGGTGGCGAACCTATGGCACGGGTGCCAGAGGCGACACTCAAACCCCTCTCTGTGGGCACGCATGCCATCGCCCCAGTCCTAGGCCTTCAGCTGGGTTTTATAAAACCTTTTCGCTTTAGGCCTCCGCCGCCATGTGCAAAAAAAAAAAGGTTCAACCAATCAATCAATTTCAATTTCTCTTGTGGGCAAAAAAAAAGATCTTGCAAAGTTGGAATTGATTGATTGAACTTTTTAGTCCCACCCAGCCTGCCGTTACCACTGCAGCCACGCCCACCCAATGGGCCACACCCACCCAATGGGCCACACCCACCCAGCACCCGACGATGCATAAGTGGGTTTTGGGTTGCAGTTTGGGCACTCGGTCTCTAAAAGGTTCGCCATCACTGGTATAAGGTCTCCTGCCTTGGACAGAGTGTTGAACTACAGAAGACCTCCAAGGTCCCTCTCCACCCTATGATTCTATGATTCTAACTGCCAAGGTTCAGGAGAAGGTGGTTTCAGAACTCTTCAGCTTTCCTCAATAGGAGGCTGAAGAGAGCAGAGGTTGAATTAAAAAAAAGATCCTGGCAGCCTTTTCCTATCCAGCAAGGAGGATGCCAAGCAGCCAGCTGCTTGGGTTCTTCTTGATTTATTTCATTTCCATCTCTTTTGTGTGGAGTCAAAGGATTTTTATTGCTATAGGAACTGGGGAGACACAGTGTAGACTGTGATTTTTGCCCTAGTTTTCTGTGTTTCTTAGTCATCAGAAATTAAGACAATTGAGGGCTATTTTCAAATTTCTTCTGAGGAATTAGGGTGTGGAAACACTGATGTGGAAGTCGCCTATGTTTATACCCTGGTGCACATTTAACTGTCTTTTTCTTCAAAAGGTCTCCTTTAAAAAAATAAAAAAAGCTCTCCTGACATATATAATTGAGTATTTAAAGCCTCCAACCAGTTGCTGAGAGTTTTCTGCTTTAATGGCATCATTTTGCACTGCGTTCCCTAAGTAAGAACAAATATTCATTCTTTCAAGTATCCTTAACATTTAAAAAAAAGTCTTTTATGCCATGAGATTGACCATGTGTAGGATGACATATTTCATCAATGGCTTTACTTCCCTTCTTCCCCTCCATTTTTCCTCGCTGGTTAATGCAGAGCTGAGCATGACTCAGCACCGTGCTATTTTGGGAATGGTTCAGACATCCTTTCGAAGCACCAGTGAAAGCCTCTGCCTCACTCCTCTCCCTGTCAGGGAAGAATAAGGAAATCTCAATGGTGTCATTGTTTTACATCCGCAAACATTGGCTCAGCAGCAGAACTGACTCACTGCTAAAGGAGGATGTATAATTTTACAATACAAGTTTGTGAATTCACTAAGACAGGTGCATGAGCAAGCAACTGGACGGCTGCTAGATATGTTAGGCACAAGTGAAAGACAAGTTCCATTATGAGGTTTTCTTACTGATTATATTTATTGCCCTGATTTATTTCTAAAAATCCCATCTGAGCATCAGCGACATGTGAGTGAATGTTTTTGACTCAAAAATGGACTGTGAAGTAGTCCATTTTACTTAATTGCTGGGTTCTCTAGACTTTGGCAGATCAGTGCCAAAAATGTCCATCAGGTTTTCTGCAAATATTTCACCCCGTCTCCCAGCAAGGCTTCCTCAATGCAGTTCAGAAATGGGGTTGCCTTGTGGTATTTGTAACCCTCAGGGGGTTGGTTGCTGGTTGCAGCACCTCTTTCTAAGAAGTAACTGATGATGGTTGGCCAATCATTTATCAGTCAACAACTGATAAACTGAGCTACTTTGCAAGAAACTGCATGCTGGCGTGAGTGATATTGCTAAAGCAACCTTTGATACCTTCTCCAAGACTTATAATTACTGACTCCTAATCTCTGAAAAGAAACCTGTTTTCACCAAATCTCCTTATCATCTGACAAAGATCCATGCCACTACAGTGTCTGTAGAGAGAACCCAGGCAGTTATCTAAAACATCCTGCATATTACAAATAAATTAGTGAATTTCTTTTTTAAAAATCTCTTTACCCAACAGTCATACATAATTACTGGCCAGTCTCCATTTCTTGGTAAGGTTATGGAAGACAAAGGCTGCACTTCAGTTACAAAAATCCTGGATGAGACTACTATCTGGTGTCTTTTCGTTGGGTCTTAGTATTAAGCATTCAATAGAGACTGCATTTGCCATTCTTGTGGATGACCACAGCTGCGACCAAGAGGGGGAGACCCTTGTCCTGTTAGCTTTCTCAGTAATGTTTAAGACCATCAATCATAGCATAATTTTGGACCGAGTGCAAGTATTAGGAGTTGGAGGAACTGTTTTGTAGTGGTTCTGCCCCTTTCTAAATGAGTGGTCCAACTGTAGGAAGAGAAGTTGAATCTTTGAACACTTATGTGGAGGTTCATCCCTCCCTTCCCCTACACCAAACAAGAGATGATGTAGAAATCTTGATATGCTGCCTCAAGGCTTTAAAGAACTACAGGAAGTCCTTGTTTTATGACTACAACTGAGCCCAAAATTTCTATTACTAAGTGTTGTGTCCTGGGCCTGTTGAGGAAACTCAGCAGGCCCAGAAAGGTTGCAAATGGTCCCGGGGATTATAAAAGCTGCCCGGGACTAGACTGAGCGGCGCCAGCCTTGCGCGCATGCGCAAGGCGCAAAAACGCTGCCTTCTTATTGGTTAGCACTAGCTGGGTTCCTCACCCTATAAAAGGCCTGCGAGCCTTTTGCTCTTTGCTTGGAGTTGGAGAAGGAGAATAAAGAGCTATTGTTTACACCATGCGTCTTCGTCAATTGCTTGCGAACCGAAAACACAACACTAAGCAAGACAGTTATGTGAGTTTTGCTCCACTTTATGACCTTTCTTGACATAGTTGTTAAGTGAATCACTGCAACTGTTAATAACAAAGTTGTTAAGTGAGTCTATCTTCCCTATGGACTTTCCTGTTCAGAAAGTTGCAAAAGGTAGTCACATGACTCTGGGGCACTGCAACCATCATAAATAAATGACAGTTGACAAGCATCTGAATTTTGAATTTGTAAGCATGGGAATACTGCAAGGGTCATAAGTGTGAAAAACAGTGAAAAATCATTTTTTTCAGTGCCGTTGTAACTTCAAATAGTCCCTAAATGAATGGTTGTAAGTCAAGAACTACCTGTATATGGGATAAAACAGATGGTCATATCCAGGGCTTTTTTTCTTATAGAACGCCCAGAATGGAGTTCCGGCACCTTTTTGGGATGGAACCTTGTAGGGTAGGCAAGGCGGGTTGTATAACGTGTGTGAGTTCCGGCACCTTTTTTTTTTTAGAAAAAAAGCACTGGTCATATCCCTGTAAGATGGCCTTACCATTGATTCAGAAATCTTTTGGTGCCATGGATGCTCCAGTTTCTCTAGATGGGATTGTACCTCACCCAAATTTGCTAGAAGACAGTCTAGGAATTCTCCCATACTCACAGCTCCTGATGGAAGTTCTGGCCAGAAGAGCCTTTGGCCTATTTTGGCAGTCAAGTAGTTGTGTCATTCCCTGTAACATAAGGTACGGAAGGCAGTGATTCATGTCCTTGTCATGTGTTAGACTACTGCAATTTATTTCATATGGGGCAACCCAGCAAGAAAACAAATAGCAATTGGCATAGAATGCAATTACAGTAACTGCGTGCAGATTGGCATTAATTCATACAGCAGAAAAACACATGTTTTGGGAGCTGTTTCAATTGCAAATAGTTTTCCAGGACCAGTTTTGGATGTTGGTGATTACTTATAAACCCATTTATGATTCAAGTCCTTGTTATCTTTGGGACCATCTTCTCCAGGTAGAATCTCCCCACTCTTTATCATCATCAGGGAAAGAAAATACCAGGTGCCCCTAAGAAATGAGGGAACTTGGAACTTGGAGAACAACATTCTTACCGTAGTAGCAGCCCCCCCCTCTCTGGAACAACGCCCACATCCTGCTAAAAAAAAAAAAAAAGATAATGGCAATATTTTTTCAAAGGGCATTTGGAATCAAAGGGCATTTGGACAAGAAGATCTTATCTAATGGTAGCAAACATTTTTATTAATCATAACTAAACATTCTATTACAATTTTATTGACTGAATTGTTTTACGGTAAGTTTCATACATTGTATGCTCACTGTAGTTGTTATAGCAAGCAGTATACAAGTGTAAATTAATACTTATCACTACAGATTCTATCTTCCATAATGGAAGACTGGAAAGGCATATCAAACAAATGATATGGAATGAGTATTTCATAAAGTGGATTAGGTTTGGAATGATTACTTGTAAGCAAATAATGCAAGAGCTACGTACAGATTTCAATCACATTTTATGCATTGTTTGCTCTGCAAAACATTTTCTCTCGCTACAGACTGACATTACTAAGTTCATGCCAGATTTACTATTGCACCATGAAAGTTAGAAGTACATTCTGTACTTCTATCCAAAAGATTTTTCTGTCATGTGGATTGCCTTTGGGAAATGTGGTGATGCCTAAAATGCCTGGTTATTAAAACATTAAAAATATTCAATGGCCAAGTATTTGACAATGAAAATCTTTAAAAAACAGACATATGTCTCTTTTTGTCCAACAGTCATTATTGTCAGGTTCCTGATATTCTAAATGCTCTTACCTTGGAATAAATCCTACTAAATTTAATGGGATTTACTTCAGAATGGAAGTGCATAAGATTGCACTAACAGGATTGCTGTCAACCCATTCTCATTTTTAATGGCAATAATTTCAATACCATTGGAGATGTTTCTCATGCCTCTTCCTGTAAGATCCTCTGCTGAGTTCAAGTCTCTTTTTCATGCTGCAAAATAAAAATGAAGTGCCACTAATTAGCAAGACCTGGCTTTTGAAAATAAAGTCTCGCCCAATTTGATCTTCACTGCTGGCAACTTCACAGATACAGATAGTCCTCAGCTTGTGACCACAATTGAGCCCAAAATTTATGTTGTTAAGTGAGACATTTGTTAAGTGAGTTTTGCCCCATTTTACAACCTTTCTACCCACAATTTTTAAGTGAATCATTTCAGTTGTTAAGTTAGTAAACACGGTTGTTAAGTGAAACTGGCTTCCCCATTGACTTTGCTTGTCAGAAGGTTTCAAAAGCTGTTCACATGACCCAAGGACACTGCAAGTGTCATAAATATGAACCAATTGCCAAGCATCCAAATTTTGATCATATGACTAAGGGGATGCTGCAATGGTCGTAAGTGTGAAAAATGGTCATAAGTCACTTTTTTCAGAGCTGTTGTAACTTTCAAACATCACTAAACAAACTGTTGTAAGTCAAGGACTTCCTGTACAACCAAGGAATTTTGCTGCCAGCAATATGGATGAGGTTTTTTACTTCTTCCCAATAAAGCCTGCAGTAAATTCCCTGATAGCAATAGCAATAG
>NW_015386612.1:444913-476188 GCF_001527695.2 Protobothrops mucrosquamatus | reverse complement strand
TTATTATTATTATTATTATTATTATTATTATTATTATTATTATTATTATTATTATTATTATTATTATTATTATTATTATTATTATTATTATTATTATTAACTGCATTCTAACCACTGCATCACCACAGCTCCATCTGATGGTCTTCTGTTCAAATACTTGCTCACCTGCCCCCAACCCTTATTAGCTTCTAAGCCCAGATAAGTTCAGTTAGTTGCTGCTGCTTATTAAAATGCACCTCTGAATTTACTCATTTGTTTAAAAAAGCTGATAAGGAAGTGGGGGATAGATAAATGGCCAGGGGTATAGATGAAGCAAACTAAGAAATGAGAATGATCAGAGAGTCAGTGCACAGTGTGCATTCCCCCCCCCCCCCCCCCCATATGCCTAATTGTCCCAGGAGACTCTCTATGACTGGCTCAGCAAAATACCATTCTCGAAACAATAGAGAGAAGCAATTGAAGAAAACCAAGAATGTCAAAATAAACACAATCAAGCGGAGAGAATGCCAATCTTGGGAGCTGATGAGGCAATACCCCAGTGAGAGCAAGGGTTCTCGGTTTTGAATGGCTGCCTTTTATACTACAAACAAAGCTACCATAAGGATAACATAGAGGTCATGGAGACAAATCCCCGAGCACCAGCTCATTAGAACAGTGTTTCTCAACCTCAGCAACTTTAAACTGTGTGGACTCCAACTCCCAGAATCCCCTAGTCATTAGAATGTTGAATTGAACTCCTCTCTCTAGATGTGCACTGTGGGTGGGGCAATAATGCTAAGGACAAACTAATCAATCTATCATTGAGGCTCTGCTCTCACTTCTTTTTGAAAGAAATAAGAAGCCAGTAAGATCAGCTTACTCTAGCAAAGGCTTCTCTGCACAGTATATTTTCTGTGGTTGGAAGATTTTCATGATCATGATTTTAAGCATGGCATTCATCAGGGTAAGATGACTGATGCTGTGTCTATCACAAGTTGCCAAATTCACTGTGGCTTTTTAATGACAAGGGGAGAATATTCTGCGTATGCTTAGATAACTTTCTTCTTGTCTGTTTTTCTCTGGCTGGATTTGCACAACATATTAGATTAGCTTGCAGTTTGGTTGGGAAGTCTGTGGTTCAATATGTTATGGAAACATAGCCATTGTTTTAGTATATTTTATCAACCAGGTTATTATACCAAGCTATAATAAGTTTGATTTGTTAAGTAAACACAAGGCTGAGCTGAATTTTGGCTCAATTAGGCCCAAGAGATAGGTATGTATTAAGAAAGATCAACCAGATGGAGATGGTGAACAATGCTTTCGAACACCAGAACAAGAACATTCCTAAAATAGTCTCCTAGGTCATACTTAGAGGTCTCCTATTGTTAGGAAATATGAAACAAAAGCTATCCCAGTTAGATCTAAATAATCAACAAATTCTGTACATTAATTTGTAAAGATAAAACGGCAGCATGGTCTGTCCCTCCGCACTGGTGCCACTTTGAGGCTTGTCAAAGCCCATTCAGTCAATGGCCCACAGCTGCGGTTTAGCTTTTAACTCTGTTGCAACACCATAGCTATCTCAGTTGGATTGGGCAAAGAAAAGTCTTACCAGCCGGTGCAATATATTTTATTGCTTGAGAAAAAGACAATATGACGCCACCCATTTTCCCCCATTCAGAAGTTGATCAGACTGGCAGTTGATTTATTTTCACACTAGCAACAGGCCAGGATTGTGTTGTTGCAGCAGACTTATTGTCTCCGTCACTTTGCTTCTGCTCCCCCATCTCCTGCTTTAAGGGCCTCCTCATGAATTCCTGTCCCTTGAGCAAGTTCACGTGATTCTTGCGGTTTGCAGAATAGAAGTGGGCAACTTCCAATCGTCAAGACTAACTTGAAATATTCTGAGACAAGAGCAGCTGTGACCAAGGCAAAGATGCAAAGCTTTTTGCACGTGGAGAGAACCATATTTTCCTCTTTTTTCAGTGGAGGATACTTTAAAGATTTTGTTTTCCTTTACAAAAATCCTGTGTGGAATTTGTATATGTTTCTGTCTTATACTAAAAAATCTGTGCCATAATTCTTGAACAACTGTGATCTGGGCAGTGTCTCAGAGGATTGCCAAAAAATGGATTCAGGAGCTGCATGGGTCTGAAGCTAACCAATCCCAACCAGAGAGTAAAATGGCGTCTTCTCTGAATTAAGCAGCAACTGGTTACTGAGCTAGAAAAGAAGGGGACACACTTTATTGGGACCAAAGGCACAAGCTACTAAAAACAGTGAAATAAAGCAAAAACTTGCATGACAAATAAGCTAAATTATTACTATAGGAAACTTTACATCTGTTAGTGCTTCATCTTTTTTCTAATTATACCCAATACTAGTTTTATGCAGCAATGCCATTACATGCAACCATTTCTGAATCCAGTTCTGTTCTGAGTTTTCCAAGGGAACAAAACAGAACTGGTAAGTCAAAGGACAAAGTAAATGCTGGGTTTCTGGCAAAAAAGTCATAAATCTCAGTTATGTCATTGCCATACATTGCAACTGGTTGTTGCCAAGCATCCAAAATGTGATCACCTGATGAATAGAATAGAATAACAGAGTTGGAAGGGACCTTGGAGGTCTTCTAGTCCAACCCCCTGCTCAGGCAGGGAAACCCTATACCAGTGGTTCTCAACCTGTGGGTCGGGACCCCATTTGGGGTCGATCGACCATTTCATGGGGGTCGCCAAGCAAGGCTGTCCGCCATTTTTTTTGTCTGCCATTTTTTTTGTCCGCCATTTTTTTCCTCCTTTTCCGGAGGGTGCCTTACCTCCCTTGGGCTGGGCCAGCTGGTGGTCAGCCTGCTCCGCCTCTGCCGCTTGCCAGCTACGCCTTGGCCGGCGCAGGAGGCGGAACCACGCATGCGCGGCGCTCCCAGGCAAGGAAAGTCCTTGACTTAGACCAGTTGGGTAGTCCTCGACTTACGACCAGTTCAGTCCTCGACTTACGACCGGTTTAGTCCTTGACTTATGACCGGTTTAGTCCTCGACTTACAACCAGTTGGGGTCGCGGCATTAAAAAGGTTGAGAACCACTGCCCTATACCATTTCAGACAAATAGTTGGTTAATTGTTCTAACTGTCAGGAAATTTCTTCTTAGTTCTAGGTTGCTTCTCTTTTTGATTAGTTTCCATCCATTGCTTCTTGTCCTGCTCTCAGGTGCTTTGGAGAATAGCCTGACTCCCTCTTTTTTGTGGCAACCCCTGAGATATTGGAACACTGCTATTGTGTCATCCCTAGTCCTTCTTTTCATTAAACTAGACATACCCAATTCTAGCCTCCAGTCCCTTAATCATCTTTGTTGCTCTTCTCTTGCTCTGAGGAGGGGGGAGGAGCAGCTGTCAGAATTTCAAAACTGGGTCATAGGTAGTTCTGGGGAGGTCCATTGTAGCTTCCACCAGTCACTAAATGACCAGCCATAAATCAAAGAGTAAATATAATTGAAATCAGGGCAGGGTGGGGTTGAGGGTGGAGGAAGAGAGAATCTAGTGGTGGCTTGAATTTTGTGAGAGTGTTAAGTAGTCTTGGCTAGATTAAAAAAAAACTTGCAAATTCTAAACACTGGATATAGTCTTTATGATCATCAGCTAATTCAACTTGAAATGAATAGCTAAACATCAAGTTGTTGGAATTTGAAGGAAAAGTCTGAATGACTAAACAATGTGCTTTTACATGATAATGGAAATAAAAGATGTTACATTTAATTCTCACTCCTCCATTCTCACCCCAACCCTATGGGGTGTGTGAAGCTGAGGCAGTCCAAAAGTCATCCAATGAACTTCTGTTGTGGATTTGAATCAGGGTCTTCTAGATCACTTAGATCAATACCTTAGCAATTATATCATGCTGTCTCAAGCAAAGTTGCATCTAGGAAGAAGATGTTTTCCAGGCTAGGAAGGTACTTTTGGTTAGCAATGTTTCAGCTATTGCAAAATTCATCAGGGTTTTAAATCTCCTGGATATGGTCATTCTCATAGATGTCTGGTAGAAACCATGGCGACATCATATGCATCATGACACAATTGTGCCAGTGATACAGATTACATAATTGCCCTTGTTTGTGTGTTGTCATAATGCCTGTGTTAATTGGCTGCCCCCATCTACCCACTCAACAGATATCCATACTCACTTAGGCCAAATGAAACAACAGTGCAGAGGAGATATCTTTGAATTCAAGGATAGTACCATCACTTTTCGTTTATTTAAAATTTATTATTTGTTTATTTATTTTCATTTATTTAAAATCCAGTACATATGTGACAGACAATAATGAATGTCACTTTGGGGGCATGTGATACTAGAAAAGACAACAATATGACATAACTATACCATTTTGTGGCTGGGGACTTTAAGTCCCCCCCCCTCTTTCCTTCTTGTTCTTAATTATGCGTACAAGGATCACAGGGGTTTTGTGATATAGTGATATAGTGACAGTGACAAAAAAAGCAGAGTTGATTTTTTTTTCAGGCTAGAAGATCTGCAAAGAGGTAGACCAACTTACCAAACAATTTTTCCCTTTTTTAAAGCAAAAATACTGTGCCAGAGGAATTTATCATTGATCACCAAATGTCAATAGCATAGATTGGAGAGTTTTTCAGCCAGGACCTCTAAAAATAGGACTGTATCCATATGTGACCTCTGTACCATGGGATGCCCATTCTGATCAATGCCTTTAAAATGGTCTACAGGAATCACATGAGTTTGATTGATATAAAATATTAATAAGAATTTATAAAATATATTAATTAAATAATATAAAATAAATAAAAATGAATTAAATTAACCACATAAATAATTGTTTATACAAAATCAAGCTTTGTCGTATAATAAGCTGAAGCAATTGCTAAAGCAAGAATTATTAAGGAGGGAAATACAGCACCAATGCAGTTATGTATAGTCAGCCTCATTTCCTTGAAAGAAATATTTCTCCTGATTTCTATCGGGAGGAAAAAAAATGCTATTAAGAATAGGACTAAAATAAAATTTGGATTAAAATTAATTCATTATTGCAATTAAACTACATGGATTTAAGGCTTATGTCCTGTGAAAACCCAAAAAGAACTTTTGCAGGAGGTCTGCAAGCCCTTTCCAGTGGGGCAGAGAGAAATTATGTTGGGCTTTTAGGCTTCTGCTCCTCTAGCTTAAACAATAAAGAACATTCTTGGAATGCTTGCTATTTCTGTTTCTAACCTTGCCTACTTTGAAAGACTGACTTAGAGTCAGACTGATTCTACTCCTCCTTTCTCTCTCTCTCTTAATAGCTGTCAAAATAATTTGGTTAGATGTAAAACATATTGACTCTGTGGATAAGAGGATAAGCCTTGGGTTAGCATGGTCAGAGGAAGGATAAACAGAAATGAAGAATCACTTGCTGGGAATATCAAAATTCTAGGGCCAAATAACACTGAATAACTCACAGAGGAAACTCGACTAGATTTAACTAGAAGTTTTGAACAAACTTGGATAGGGTTGACCATAAACATCATACCTATTCTACACCAGACAATATTTTACACTAGATTTTAAATGATGCATTCTATGTTGAAAAAATGGACTTTTTTCAAAGCTTAAATTTTGTAGAAATATTACCTCTAGCAGAATTTCTTCCAACGCTATGACTATCCAGCATGACTCATTGGTTAGTAGTTCTGAAAATTCTGTTTTAACATTCCCCCCCCCAATCTCTGCTTTGTTCCTGTGAGTTATACTACTTTATTCAATGAATATAAAATACTTCTAAAATGAAGTATGATACAACTTGGAAGCGGTTCTCTTGGGATGTAATAAGAATTTATTTCCTATCAAACCAGCCATGTGATTTATAGTTGTCTCATTTCCTGTCTCCTCTTCTTTTCTTAATGTTGTCAGTTCTTTTCAGCACTGTTACTATAACCCAGGGGTAGGCAACCTTGGCTCTTTTATGCTGGCTATACTGGCTCAGAAATTCTGGGAGTTGAAGTCCACAAGTCATAAAAGAGCCAAAGTTGCCTACCTGTGCCCTAACCCAAGGGATTTCTCTGCCTGTTCAGACCAACAGTGGCAGACTCTATGATCTGCTTGCTCCTACATAGCATGACCATTATTGTGGCTGCTATAGGAGTACTGAAGTCTCTAGCTAGCAGCATAATGAGCACAAATGCCCCCAAGGTTGGCTCTACATTTTCAAGTACAAACAGATTTAGTTTATAATTCTTGCCTGGGCTTGCCCATAAATCTACTTTTTTCTTGGATAATGGTATTTATTCTCAAGGAGGTGTGCTTCAAGCTGTTCCTCAGAAGGATTTGAAAGTATAAGCAGCACATATGTTACTTCCTTTTTCTCTTACCATGTAAATGCAGGGATATATGAAGCTTGAGAAAAAATACATTTACAAACTGATTGAGAACCCAGGGCAAGATTTTGCAGTACTTCCTGTAGAGAGCATGGTCTTCTTTTCACTTTCAAATTTTTCAGTTCTGCGTGAGGACTACAGGTAATCCTCGACTTATAACCATTCATTTAATGACCATTTGAAGTTACAACAGCACTGAAAAAAGGGCTTATGATTGGTTTTCACACGGTTGCATATACTGTTTTGCCAGTTCCAATAATATCTGAGCATCTCAGAAGGCCTTTTTCAAAGACTGAAGCACCTGCTACTTTAAAATCAAGTCCCAGTACTGATGGCTATACTTGGTGTACCTTGACAGAGAGCTATTCCAGGAAAAAAATCAGTTCAGACAGTTATAGGGAATCCTCAACTTAAGACAACAACTGAGCCCAAAATTTCTGTTGCTAAGCAAGACAGTGATTAAATGAGCTGCACCCCATTGTATGACTTTTTTGCCACAGTTGCTAAGCAAATCACTGCAGTTGTTAAGTAAATCATGTGGTTGCCCATTGACTTTGCTTGTTGGAAGCCAACTGTGAAAATTACAAATGGTGATCACGTGACCCCAGGACAGTGCAACTTTCCAGTTACCAAACACCTGAATTTTGATCACACTGCAATGGTCCTAAGTGTGAAAAACAGTCATAGGCCACTTTTTTTCAATGCCGTTGTAATTTTGACAATGAATGGTTGTAAGTCGAGGACTACTTATACAGCTAGGATTGATCATTGACAAACCAAAATTATATTGGTCCCTTACACAAAGCTATTGTTTCTCTTTCAGGTGAATAACAGAGAAGCAGAAAACCATCACCAACTTTTTTCTAGCTTCTGGAACCAAATAAAATAGAATTTCTTTTCCCTGTTCCAATTAAGATTCTAACTGTGTTAGGTGAATTGCTATTTATATTGGAAGAGTAAAGACTCAGAGAATCCTTGCCTTATATTAAAACTGACTTCCTGAAGGAAGCTGGGGGGGGGATTTTTGCAGGGTCCAATCTGAGTGGGTCACTGAGACTAGAGGCTCGTTTTTCCAAGCCTTAAGACTCGTGCTGAGCCCATCCTCAGGAACCTCTCAATCCCCAGGATATGTGCACTGGGCTGTTTTATGCATACTATTTATGTGGTGCCTGATTGTGGGTGGATTTAGTTATTGATTGGGGATATTAAATGGCTATTAAGCCATTGATTGTTATTTCCTTGTGCTGCCTCACTCTTGGCTACTCCGTACCTAGTAAATTGGTGATAAATCAGCACTCCTGATGAGTGATAAGGGGCCCATTTCTCAGACTTCTATCATTTCTCTGGCTATTTTTGTACCTGCTCGACCAACAATCTTAGTAGCTGCAAAATTGAAATTGAAGGACATCCAAAAACTTGGAAGAACAAACCTCTGGCCCCAGTGACCAACTCAGATTGAAATCGTGCTACATTATCTTGGGACACATATATTTGTCTTCATTCATGAGAGATATATTTCACAATCTTGCTTTCTGTACCACTTCAAGCTGAGCTGAATATTATTTATCCATTGAGTTTAGTGCTGGAGGAGTTCCCACTTCATGCTAAACTATAGATCATGATTGAAAAAATGTGATCACTGGGATAACACATTTGTCTATTTACCTAGACCAGGGGTAGGCAACCTTGGCTCTTTTATGACTCGTGGACTTCAACTCCCAGAATTCCTGAGCCAGCACAGCTCAGGAATTCTGGGAGTTGAAGTCCACGAGTCATAAAAGAGCCAAGGTTGCCTACCCCTGACCTAGACAAATGCAAACAAGTCCGTATCTGCAGAATAACTGAATTAGTCCAGTGGAAACCATGGCATCATAGCTGAGAGTGCTGAAACAAGCTCAGAGAATGGGCTTTTGCAGGGAGGGCTGGGTGGAAGTGACATCATAAGAGTCACAATGTCAGGTGTGTGATGATATCATGATGCAGATGACATCATTGTAGCTTCTAATAGATTCTACGTTCTGATATCACAGCAGTTTTGAGTAGTAAGAATCCATTACTAAGAAATGATGATAAGGAGAATTCCATATTTAATGAGGATTTATAATTGAAGGCATTTAGTACATAATCTAGTCTTGTTTGTTATAAAAGTCCAGTTTTTAGGGTATGAAGATATGTGCAACTTTGATGAATGATGTGTAATAATCTGACTTTTATCATTCTTCAATGTCTATATTTAGCAGGGAAGCAGTGTCTGAATTATTCTAGGAGGTAGAATTCACAATAATTTATTTCAGCTTCTTCAAATGAAATGGTAGCCTGATCATGAGACACAACCCATGCAAATCTTTGGACAAAGATGACCTTATCAGTGACCAATAACTACTGTCTCGTAGGCAAGATGTTCGAATGAATCATGATTGCTAACACTTTTAAATAATTTTCCAAATGTAAAACTCATTAGCTGTAGCACAGAGTTATTTTATAGGAATTTTTGCCAGGAGAATCATACGGTTGGGTTCATACACTGTGCTAAACCTCAGTACAGTTTGTTTGGTATATGGATTTAGCAAAATGTGTTGATCCACCTATTAGATTTGAAAAGCAATGGTTGGTGGCTGAAAAGTTTTAATACAGCCAGAGTCAATGATGATGATAATACTTTTGAATTTCAATATCAAACATAGTAATTTTCAAGAATGGCTTATCAAATTGGGCATGAATAGCTCTGCTTGCTTTGTTTGGCTGATCTAATATCTGAGCAATCCTTGTTTTGTGCATTTGCATCTTGGTCTCCTCTAAGATTATACTTAATTCCCCATGCAATTTCATCCAGAAGAACTTTCTCCTTCAGGTGATGAGTTATTAACAAGTAAACTACATCCAAGTCTGTCACTGGGTTCACACATCACATAGAACTATCAATTTGTTTTATGATAATTTATAAACAAGTGATTGCATTTACACATAGTAAGCCCTAATTTGTGGTTTGCAAAACACATTTTACCCTGTTTACCAGGTTAGGTGACCCAATCTATTTCTCTTTGTCAAATAACCTAAATCAATCAAAATGCTTAACCAGGTGTGATGATTCATAAATTGTGGCAAAATGGAGTTATTGTTCATTCATGGAGTATTCATCTGGTCAAACTTATAAGGATCAGATTAGTAGTTTGATGAAGCAGTTGAGGTATGCTTATTCATCTGTCTTCCTCCCTAGAGGCTGAAGTGATCTTTGTGACACAAATCACTTCAAGCCAACTTAGGCAGGCACTCAGTATTATGAGGGGCTGTGGCTATCCTCATCTGTCCAATAAAAAAAGATAGCCAAGATTAAAGTCTGTTGCTTGGTTGATATAAATCATTACTCATTCCAGAAGAATTAAGCTGCTTCTTAGAAGGGATAAAAATACAAATGCAAAAATTAGAGGCTTATTAGATCAGGGGTCCTCAACCTTGGCAACTTTAAGACTTGTGGACAAGTCCACAAGTCTTAAAGTTGCCAAAGTTGAGGACCCCTGTATTAGATAATTCAATGTAGGCTTGCCAGAATAGGGTGCAGACATCTGGATCACCATCAAATGGCAGCAAAGCATTGATTTTCTGTATCTGTTTCTGCCCTCTAGTGGTCTATGAGAGTTTTCTAACCCAGATCCAGCAGCCCTAATGAAGAGCAGTATCATTTGTTTATTTAGGCTTATTTATTTATGAAATTCATACAGTGTTCTCATAAGTTAAATTTAATAATAAATTTAAATTTGGCATATCTTAGAAAACAACTGGATGCAGAAGTTTTTGTTTTCAGGCATTTCAGGGTTTTCACCCTGGATTCAGTATGCAAGGGTTGGAAGTGATATCAAATATTCAGTGGTGGATTCATCCCCTTCCCTCAAAAAGTAAACCTGATTCTGCTCTGTTCTGTCCTCCAGGAACGTTCTGCTCGTGCTATTTGGTACTAGCTACCCATCTTCATTACCTTCGCTCCTGCCAAAAGAGAAAAGATTATGTATCATCCCTGGACTTGTCAGAAGGTCACAAAAGGAGATCACATGACCCCAGGACACCGAAACCGTCATAAATAGGAGTCAGTTACCAAGGGTCTGAATTTTGATCATGTGACTATGGGGATGCTGCAATGATCGTTAAGTGTGAAGAACATAATTCACTTTTTTCCCAGTGCCATTGCAACTTGGAATGGTCACTAAATGAACTGTTGTAAGTCAGGGACTACTTGTAGATTTTTAACTATCTTTCCCTGTGCTCATTCTTTCAGAGCAGTCCAATTCTGTATTTTTTTATTTGTTTGTTCCCTTTTTTAAAATTTTTACCTCAGGTTTCACTTTGTTATTGTTGTGTGTTTTTCTTTCTATGGTTTCTATGCCCAGACAATTTTTATACAGCTTGCTATAAGTAATAAATAAATAAATTATTTTGGGTAAACATGGATGGCTTTTTTGAGAAGGAGGAAAAAGAGAGAAAGGAAAAGCAGCTCGGGTCAGGAAAGACTGACCATGGAGGAGAAAAACAGAGGGGATGTGCTAATCTGTTAGGGCACGGCTGTCAAACTCGATCCCGTCATGTGACGTATCGTGATGTATCATGACTTTTTTGGCTTTGCAGAGCCGGGGTGGCCGTGGCTTGCGGGTGACGCATCCGGCCCATGGGTTGCCAGTTTGACACCCCTGTGTTAGGGCCTTGTTGCTTTGGGTCTTAAGTCCCTCTGAAGCATTATGCAATTTTGTGTCTTGAGTGGATTTTGTGTTAAATTCAAGCAGGAAAGCTGCAGATAGGAAAAAAGTTACACGCACACATCTCTCCTGCCGTATACATTGCTTTCCTGGTGCCAATAGCCATCGGAACAATTAAATCCTTGCAAATGGAAAACAGCCTAATTAATATTGTCTTCTGATATCTGTCTTTTCATTCCAATAGCTTGGTGCTTTGTAGGTGAAGAAGATGCCGGTATTCTCCTGTGCTTAGAGGTTCCAGTGCACGGCATCAGAGAATCTCCTGTGTTTCTCCACCATCCTTGGGATAATGTCACTATCAACATATTGTACACTGCAGGTAGTCCTTGACTTACAACAGTTCGTTTAGTGACCGTTCAAAGTTACAATGGCACTGACAAAAATGACTTATGTCCATTTTTCGCACCTACATTGCAGCATCCCCATGGTCACGTGATCAAAATTCAGACGTTTGGCAACTGACTCATATTTATGACGGTTGCAGTATCCCAGGATCAGGTGATCAACTTTTGTAACCTTGAGACAAGCAAAGTCAATGGGGAAGCCAGATTCACTTAACAACTGTTTTACTAATTTAACAACTGAAGTGATTAAGAACTATGGCAAGAAAGGTCGTAAAATGAGGCAAAACTCACTTAATAACTCACTTAGCAACAGAAATTCTGGGCTCAGTTGTGGTCGTAAGTCGAGGACTAACCTCTTTTGACAGAGAAGGGAACTGAACGTTGCATGGACTGGGAGAGGTTTCCAACAAATCAGCTTTGTTTCTGAAGATGGGGGAGCAAGAGAGAAAGGGTATTTAAAACTGATCTCTGGCTAGCTAGAATTAAATGTGGTTTGGGATCACAGTGATTTATAATTAAAGATTTATAGCTTATTGTAATAAAAGTTGTAACCAGCTGTGGTTAAAAAAAAAATCATGAATTAGAATAATATAAGAATCTAGCCATGCAGGTCATCACAGACTTGTTCTTTACTGAAATCTAAGCATGTGATTCAAAAATGACCTTCAGACAGTATTTTAGAGGTTATTGAACTGCAATGAATTGGGAGCCATGTGCCCAATCAATGGCTGTCCATTTGGTTACTTTCAGTCAGAGTTCTCAAGATGAACTCATCTGTTCACTTGGTTTCCTCCATGTGTTAATTTTGGCACATCTTATTTTTTTTTCCCCACCTTTTTTTCCCTTTTCCTGCCATCACATCATCAATTCAGCTGACACTGAGTGAGAGAGATGTTGATAGCAACTGAAACCTTTCTCCTTCTTAGTAATGATGTCAAGAACAAGGTCTCTGTCACCAGATCCCCTATTTAAAGGTCACAGGAGGGCTCCCCACCCCTAAATTCTTATTAAGTGTAAAAAATAACAGGCCTACTCCTGGAAAAAAAGTACTTGAATCAATGTCTACAAAGCAATTGCTTAGAAAGCAGAAATTACATGGATATCTTTACAAAGAGGAGTTTTCTGTATAACAGAATTCAGTGCACAATTCTTTAAAGGTTAATTTAGCACCGAATATTGGTGTCTTCAAGTTACCCTTATTCACACTGTGCACAAGACTTTCCATTAGTGATAGAATGAGATGCGATGGAATTTTCTGAGTACAGGTAGTCTTTGACTTACGACAGGGGTCTTCAAACTTGGCCCTTTTATGACTTGTGGACTTCAACTCCCAGAATTCCTTAGCCAGCGTGCCTGGCTGAGGAATTCTGGGACTTGAAGTCCACAAGTCATAAAAGGGCCAAGTTTGAAGACCCCTGACTTACGACCACAATTTCTGTTGCTAAGTGATGCGGTTAAGTGAGTGGCACCTAATTTTATGTCCTTTTTTTGACACAGTCATTAAGTGAGTCACATGGGACATTAAGTATATCATGCATTTGTTAAACAAATCCAGCTTTCCCCATTGACTTTGATTATCTGAATTCAGCTTGGAAGATTGCACATGGTGATCATATGACCCAGGGATGCTGCAACGATTATCAAAACATGCCAAGTGCCCAAATTTTGATCACGTGACTGCAAGGGTTATGAATGCAAGGACCAATCGTAAGTCACTTTTTTCAGTACCATTGTAACTTCAGAATAGTCACTAAAAATGGTTGCCAGTCAAAAAAATACCTGTATTATGCAACACCACAATGTCACAATAAGAGATTGTATTTTATTTTACTCAAGTGGAAATAACTTCAATATAGTAATTTATTTTGTAATCAGGCATTAACCTAGGAAGTAAGCAGCTAACTTTAACAGCAAAGTTTCCATCCCACTCTTCCAGGTTCAGTTATCTGATTGGAAGAATAACAAATTCAAATCATTTTACAGTTTTTTCAGAACTGACAGTCTTTTAAAAACTTCATTCTGATGTACCAAATAAATATGTAAAAAGAAAATACACTGTGAACAGTTCTTACTGAAACATTCTTCTGCTAGTTTTATATTTGCCTTTTCCAGCAAGTGCTGAATGTATCCTCAGAATGTGCCTTCAGGTTCACTCAGTAACCCTACGAGTTAGGGTGGGCTGAGAAACTGACCAGCCTATAATCAGTCAGTGGCTGAAGGTGAATTTGAATCAGACTTCTAGCTTAATCATACAAAAGCAAGAGAGAGCTGAATTGGTTTATAAATGTATGAGTTACATTTATCTAGAAAACAGGATTAATTAAACACAAGCAATATTAGTGTTAGAAGGCCAGCAGCCACATTATTAAGCCTGTGACCTGGCCATAAAATCCAAAAGGCTATATCATATATATTTTAAAATAAATGTTATTGATTTTCTTTAAAAACACCAGAATTTAATAAAGTTTGGGGAAAAATCACCTATGGAAATAAAATAGAAAATAGAAATGTTAAATAGCAAACGAACAATTCAATCCAATTATCTATACTACTCCCCCTAAAAAACCCTGATGTGTAAACTTACATTATATTTATGAAAGGAAAATCGAAAAAAATAAAGAACTAAAACAAAAAACAAAATAAAGTAACAAAACTGTAGACTAATTTTTTTTCAAAAAAAAAACCACACTAAAGTTTGGAATTGCTTTTTGGATGGAGTGACAACATGCAGTACTCATAGACCATATTATTTTGTATTATGTTAATCTACAATGTCAATCTAATTGATTCTGAATCTTTTCTTAAATTAAAACATCTCTATAACAAAGCATTTTGACAGTTAAACTAAGGTCATTTTAAATTTTAGAAACTAGTTTAGATCAGGTTTCCAGAATTGAGGGCCCTATTAATTAAGTAAATTCATTCAATCAAATTATTCAGCTGCCTACAAACTAATTAACTTTGCCTTCTTAAAGTGCCAGCATTGCTATATCCAGTTAAACATTACTGTATGGGATTTGCTTGTTTCTGGTTTAGTTTGTTGTATGAACTCGGCTATTTTGATATGAAGCCATGGCTTAAAGTGTTGTATGATCCCACCACTGTGGTGTATTCAACAAACCATGGATTAAACGTGCCATAGTTTAACACAATGTGTAAATTTAATCAGTTAGCAATGTTTTGCAAAAGTATGACTGATGCTGTTCCTGACTGTCCTCTCCACCATCACCACCATCACCACCACCACCATCATCATGTCTGTTTTAGGGTCTTTCACTCTCTTCCTGGCTCCCAATACTAAGGCTATAGTGCTTGGGGCTGGAAAAGGAATAAGACCAGCTGTAAAAGATCAAAAGAAGCTCTCAGGATATCCATGGGGGGGGGGGGGTAGGTCAAAAAAGTAAAAATTATGGCAGTTAAAATTCTGTCCCTTTTTATGTGCATTGTAGATGTCCCTGCTCTCAGCTCTCCATTGATCATGCACCATCAAGTTGATGTTGACCCTTAAGTGACCATGTTGATCCATTTTCCAGCTCTCCATGGGCAACTAGCTTTTATCTCATTAGGTAACAAAATGTCTGCAAGCTCAGAGAGCACCAACATATAGCTAGTTTTTCTCCAATGTTTCCGTGAGTTCTTTCAGGCTGCTCCTTAACATTTCCTATCTGTGTTTTATGTTGTCTTTTCTATAGCAAGACCAAACAGCCACTTGGGGCAAGGAATGTTGCCTCTTCTCCATATTTGTTGAGTGCACTGTTACAATAGCATCAAGTACCTGATTAGCATACACAGAATACCTGGCTGAAATGTGAATGATGGCTACTTTGTGGTTCAGTATATTGTGCAACCCTTATATAATTAGTATCTGATTTTTTTTTGTATCATATGAATGCTGTTGATATAGCTTAGTGTAGTGGGTGAAACGGGGCCTTAAGTGTCCAAGCAGACATACTGGAGACTCCAGTATTAATAAATATAACCCTGGGCAGTAAAGCTTTATTATATAAATGCATAATTGACTGTACATTTGACTATGCATATTTATTCTAAAATAAAACTTCAGAATCACTTTGAGAATGAGTTAATTTGACACAGACGTAAGATGGCTGTGGTAAACCCAAACAAATCAAACTGGAGTACTGCGGGTCAATATGTTGTGTAAAAATCCAACAATTGTGGTTTACGACCCTTGCTGATGGTGAGCAGATCTTGTGAAAGCAGCCACCTAATCAAACCAGGACGGCTTAGATGGTTTTCTGAACCCGAGTCCAGCAATGAAGTCCAACTTCTCATCATCGGAAGGATTTTCTCAGTGATTGCCATGGTTATTTGACACCTGCCCCCAAGGCCTATAGAATCGGGAAGTCGGGGGTGGGTGGGAGCAAAGGGGTTGTCAGGTGTACTGTTGTCCACGATCAAGAGGTGAGTCGCGCAAGAAAGGGCGGCAAAGCTCGACCACAGCTGTCCCCGGGAGTCGTAAGTGTTCGCAGAAAAAAGAGGGGCGAAACCGGCAGAAGAGAACGAGCGCTAAAAACTGGCGCCGATCCAAGGGTGCTTTCCCATAAACCACATGCTTCGGCGCAGCTCTTTATAAGCACGACCTCCAGGCAGCCAGCAGTCGGGAGGCCGTCTTTCCTGGGGATTGTTGTTTCGGAGTGGAAGTGCCAGCCCCTCTCGCCGGCCGCCTACCAACGGGAGCGGGACTAATTGCAAGAAAAAGGCGCGCCCTCCGGCCCTCGCGAAAGCCGGACTTGGAAGCCCCCACGGAGCCTTTGCAGTGCAGTCCCCGGGATAGTAAGCGCGCGCGCGGCGAAGGTAGGAGCCCTTGGGGGGGGGGCGGCGTTGTTGTAAACGGGACCGAGGCTGGCGGCCAAATGCTTTTCTCCTCCGGCTGGTAGAGTATCGGAATAGTAGTTGCTTCAAGCAGTTGCGCAAAGCACCCAATTCCTTTGCAGCCGCACCAGGCGCTCACGCTTCGGCCCAGTTGCTCTGCCCGTTGGCTCGTTTTTGTCTTGGGCGGCTGCGGGGACCTTAAAATCCCTGCGGAGCATTCCGATTAGGAGTTATTGCCGAGTAAGAATGAAAAAAAACGAACCGCCGTTGCAAACGTAGGCTTTCTACTAAACGGTGAAGACAAAACGGCGCTGGCGGTGGCTTATCCCTTCACTGTAGAGGCGGGCAGGGCAGGGCAGGGCAGGATTCTCTTGTTGCCCTCTTGACTTCCTCCTCCTCTGGGGCATTTACTGACCTTTGCTTGGAGATGGCTCCCGGCTCTCTCTTCTCCCCCCCACCCCGCTTCGTTGCGCTCACCCTCATCTTTCACGCCCTCTCCTGTCAAGTTGCACAAGGTTGGTGAGAAGCTTTGAAGCCCTTCTTGAGGAACTGCTCCTCCGGCTCCAGCTGGCTAATGTTTGTTTGGAACCAAGGCACAAAAGGACATTTTCGAATAAACATGCATTGTGGTCCTGAATAAGTTGCTGTTTTCTTTTGAAATCAGCTGCACTGTAACGCACTCCCATTGCTTTATTAGTGCTACCAGCATGTAGCCCACTGAAACTAGAGCTTAAATACTGGTTGCAGAGTGGATCTGTTTGCATAGCCTCAGATAAGGGACTTGTCAAATTTTGGGATAAAGTTTTCTCCTGGTATGGAAGTTTTAGAGCACCATAGGATTTTTTTCTGTTGTGCAGTACTCAAGTATATAAACCATCTAATTCAGTGTTTCTCAACCTTGACAATTTTAAGGCATGTGGACTTCAACTCCCAGAATTCCACAGCCAGCATTGCTGGCTGTGGAATTCTGGGAGTTGAAGTCCACATGCCTTAAAATTGTCAAGGTTGAGAAACACTGATCTAATTAGTATTTAAAAACTTGAAACTTTTCTTCCTGTATAGTCTTTCTGATTTCTCAGAGCTCAATTTGAACCTGTTTTTGACTAGGTTTTGCTCCGAGTCACAAAATAAAATGGAGCATACTGAAAAAGAGACCATGGTTAACAATACACAGTTGCCAAGCCCCTATAATGCAGTCATTCTGAATGGGTTCCATCAAAGTAAGCCAATAGTGCATGGCAGGTTGGAAGTTAATAAGCTCTCCAACAACACGTGGTTAATAATTTTGTGCATCCTCAGGTATGTTGAGTAAGAGTGTGGGAAGTGAAATTTGTAGGCCTGACTTTGCATACTATACTTAACACTTCAATTGTCTTAACTACTTCAGTTGTGTGAATGCAACTGTTCTGGTTTATGGCTTAACCAGAATTGGCTACATTCACCAACATGTTCTGCCACAATTAAGTAAAATATGATTTAGTGATGTAGTTTTAATACCTTCTGGTTAATCAGTGCTCCTAGATCTTTATTCCCAATTTGAAAGTGGTTTGCCACTGCCTTCTCCCTAGGGCTGAAAGAGAGTGACTCACCCAAAGTCATCCCAGAATTTTTGTGCCAATGCAGAATTAGAATTCACACTGGTTCCTAGCCTGGTGCCATTAACCACTATACTTGGCCAGCTCTTGTTTGCAGGCAGTTAAGTTAAACAAAAAGGCTTGAAAGAGTTCTGTTAATGTTAAGATCCTATAAATCTATTTCATTTTCAAGCTGAACATACAGTATTTGAGGTCTCCCAGGGCTTTCTAAGTGGACATATTAATCACAAAGCATGATTCAAAGTCTTTTCCAAATCTTTCCTCTCTTTTTTTTTCTCTCTCCTGTCCTCCTTCTCTTTGGACTCTTTTGCTAAGTTCAGTGAAGAAATGATTGGATGCCTTTGGGAAGATTCCCCAAGATCATAGGACAATACCTTTGGAATGCCACGGCATAAAATATAACCCCTATATTGTTCTGGAGCAGGGGTCCTCAACCTTGGCAACTTTAAGACTTGTGGACTTCAACTCCCAGAATTCCTCAGCCAGCTTTGCTGGCTGAGGAATTCTGGAAGTTGAAGTCCACAAGTCTTAAAGTTGCCAAGGTTGAGGACCCCTGTTCTGGAGAAACAGGACTTTTCTTGTGGACAGCAAGGTGCCAAGGTTAAGGGGAAGGAGCATGCAGTGGCGTCCGCCCAGTGGAGAAGAGAGCTGTGCGTAGGATCCAAAAGTGAAGAAGTTATGAAAACCAACAAGAGAGAACAGCTGGAAGATATATTTGAGCCTTCTTAGCCTTGTCTAACATTGGGATGACAGGAGTTGTGCTCCAGTGTATTTGGAAGGACCAAAATAAATAAGTGGCTGAAGTTGCAGAAAAGCAACTATTCTTTTCCATAGTTGTTGCCTAAACTTGAAAGTTGATATGAAGCATGATAAAGAGGCCACTGCCAGGTTTATTGCTAGGCAAATAAATACTTTTAGTGACCTAAGAATAAGGTTAGCATAGGGCCCATCAGATGGCACTAATGAAAAAAGCACATACACCTCTCGAAATCTTTATGCCCTCTAGTAGCTTCCCATATTTTTTGTAGTCTGGTTATAGAAGCCCAAATAACTGGTCTTGATCTCTGAGGAATAGAGTAACTTTTGTTCTGGAGCATTTTCCTCTGTTATTCCTAGTATTTATAGATACATGATAGATTTATAGATTGGAAGTCCTCTGCAGAAGAGTCAAACAATTTTTATATCCTCAGTTGCTAATATATATTAATTAAAGTATTTGAGAACGTTTAAAAAAAAAAGGCTCAAATGTCCTGCAGAGGATTGCCAATCATCTAGTGCAAGTGAACTTTCTGGAGATGATAGTGGCTATCTCGGATCATTGCTTTTATTGCCTTAAATGGCACAGAGTCTTTAAGTGGGGGCCTAGAGAGGTTAGTCTCCACATCTAGGCTGGCTCCTGTGGGAGAAAGCTGTGGTTTGTAAATCCAGCTTTTTCAAGTAAGTTCCTGGAGCTGCCTTGTCTGTTGGTGGTTGCTGCAACTTGGTGGTCTTATAACTTTTAATTCTTAGCCTTCTTTTTTCCACGCTCCTGTTCTGTAGATTTGCCCTCTATCTGGAACCATTTCATATCCTGCTAAGACTGTAACGTCTGGGGCTTTTCATGTTTTGGAACACAATGCTTTGGGAAGCAACAAAAGATAAATACCCATTTTTAGCATCTGAAGTCTGTTTTGAAACAACAGCAGTTTCAGAAGATACTGAAGGGGAAATTCCAAATTGATCTGTGGGACTTGAGCAATTTCCTTGGAAAATAAAAGTTAGGGGATTGGAAAGATATGGAGGAGAAGAAGAAGGAACGGGGTGGCTTTGGGCCAGTCGCATTCTCTCAGCCCCTCCCACCTCACAGGGTTGTTGTTTTGGGGAAAAATAGGAGGAAGTAGGCGTGTTGGATATGTTTTCAGCCTTGAATTATATGGAAAAAGAATAAAGGCAGAATACAAATAAATACCTTGAATGTTTGTGACTTAAAGGGTTAATTCTGGCTGGCTGGGCTAAAACATGCTTGCTTGCTTGTAATATTTGAATGATTTCTTGTTAAGGATTTGTTTAGTTCTTAGTGTTTACATTTATTTATTTATTTATTTATTATTTGAATTTATATCCCGCCCTTCTCCTTGCGGACTCAGGGCGGCTGACAATCAATTAAAAACACCACTAACAATCACAAGTTAAAATTAATTAAAATGAAATATTTAAATTGTCTAATTAAAAAGTAATTAAAAACCCCTCTAAAAAACCCCTCTTAAAAATTATCCTAGGCCANGAAGGAAGGGAGATCAGGGATCACCCTGATCTCTGGGGGCAGCTCATTCCAGAGGGTGGGAGCTCCCACAGAGAAGGCCCTCCCCCTTGGGGTTGCCAGCCGGCACTGTCTGGCCGACGGCACCCTGAGGAGACCCACCCTGTGGGAGCGTACTGGCCGATGGGAGGTAATCTGTGGCAGAAGGCGGTCTCGAAGGTATTGATTGCATTTAATTTAATTACATATTGATTGCATTTAATTTTTTTATGATTTGGTAGTATTTTTGTTCGTTGTTTGCAGCCATTATTATTAATTATATTTTAATCCCACTTTTAAATGTAATTCAAAGCAGCAAACATGCTTAATATTCCTGCCTCTTACGTTCCCCACAACAACCTTGTGAGGTGAGTTGAGCTGAGAGAGTGACTAGCCCAGGGGTCTTCAAACTTGGCCCTTACGATTTGTGGACTTCAATTCCCAGAATTCCTCAACCAGCATGCCTGGCTGAGGAATTCTGGGAGTTGAAGTCCACTAGTCATAAAAGAGCCAAGTTTGAAGACCCCTGGACTAGCCAAAAGTTGCTCATCCAGCTTTCAGGCCTAAAGCAGGCCTAGAACTCCCAATCTCCTGGTTTCTATATATACTCTTTCACCACTGCATCTATACAGTATATTTTCTAAATAAATAAATAAATGTGGCACAGAACAGGGCTGCAATAGACATCTAAAAACTGAACTTAGGGAAATTGAGCTGAGAGCTGCAATACTTCATTATGTTGGAGCAAGTATTTTCATCTCCACAAGGAAGGGAAAAACCAGCTTTGTCACAGAACAGCAGGGAATGTGCAATCCATCTGAGCTGTAACAACGGGGGAAATTCCCAGCTTGGCTACTTGTCTGACCTCTTCTTTTCCTAATAAGAACACAAGAATGGAGGTGGAAGGAGAAAGGAATGCTTGCAAACCAGAGTTTAACTCTTCAGAACTTCCTGAAAAAGGTTCCTGGATTGTTCTATCAAGTGCACTTTAAAGCACTCTTGGGAAACTCCTGCCTTAGCAGCAGTGCTGCCGGGCTTTGCTCAATAGATGTGGCGGGCTTCAGAAATAGATATAGTCCAGAGATTTCTGCACTCATGGATGCCAGCAGGATGGAAAAGAGTTATTGTTGGAGCCGTGCCCCGATATGTGGTAATTTGATATGGTCCGTTCCAAGCACAAATTGGTCTGAAGCAAAAGCCCGGTGGGAAAGTACAAATAGTAGAAGGAACTATTACTGCGATATTTTAGCACTGACTTAAAAAAAAAAAAAAGCTACACTTTTTTTATTTTTTTACTAAACCTCTGTGCAGTAATGAATGGTAATTCTGAAGACAGTACCACAGTCTTTGCTAGTCAGATGTTGTAGCAAAGGGCAGTGGGAGAAGAGAGAATGATTTCCCAGCAGTTGTGGTTTGGAAGGAAGATGTGTGGCAAACCACGGCAGGGGAGAAACAAGTGAGGAATCCTCTAAATAAGCTGAGGAAATTCTATGGCTACTTGTTTAAGAAAAGAAAGTGAGGGAAGGCACAGCACCACATTAGCCAGACATGGACGAGTTTAGGACATATTTTTGAAGTATAATGTTGATTTACATTAGAAAGGAAAAATAATGAAATTTAAAGGCATGCTAAGGACAGCCCTATCTATAGGAGCAGAAAATGTAAGGCTCTAATATGAGACTTTTTCATCCACAGCCCAGGAAAACATGGTTGCCTATGTGCAATTAGCCTTGTTTCTTCTTGTAACCTGCGGTATCCATGAAACTGAACAGAATCATTTTGGTTGCCACCGGCTCATCATGCAATCCCACCTTAAGAACCTGACTGACCTGGTGAGTTTATAAATTGTATAGTAAGGATGTGATATTAAAAGAATAATGATGTTAAGAAGTAACATTATATGGACCAGATACCTGTGCTGATGGTAGCTTGGTAGTAGATTTCCAGCTTTAATAGTCAGGCTGGGTCTGTATTAAATAAAGTTATAGTATACCTAATTTCCAATGTTTTATGTTGTTCCCAGTCCCTCTAATATTAGGTTCAGAAAGAAAGTGATTCTTTTGTACAGTATGTGGTACCAGACAGCAAGAAAGCAGAGTGGACTCTGAAATTATCTTGGCACTTTTCTCACGTTTGCAAATGCTGGGCCATTCTCAACACAATAAACCTGTAAAGTAGTTTTGCATTATATCCCTAGTGTCAATGTAGATTCTGACTGAGAGCAACTTGCTAGAGATTCCTACAGAGGTTGGCTGGGGTCTTCCTAATTTGTAGCTTAGTTTCTTTGATTAGTGTACCAAGAGCATTGGAAGAATAAATATGCAAACCAGGAGGGGGGGGGAAGCAGGGTTTGTGCATAAATAAAAGTTACTTAAAATTCTGCCCAAATAATTGGTTATATTACACACATAACTTTTGATTTGTTTAAGATCTCTGTTGGCAAATTATAGAAGGGATGAAAAACTATGAAAAAGAGAGGTAAAGTTTCCAAGATGTATATGATCCCTGGTATTTTTGTGATCACTCATCCTAATAACAAATTCCAAGATCAGTTGGGCACTGCTGCCTACATGGCACACTAAAGTCAAGTTATTGGGCAGTTTATTTTACTTCCATTTAGTTTATTTTGTGGTTTATGTCACTTTAGCAGTATTACCCTTCTGTGCTGCAAGAAAATGAAATTGCCAAATATATACTGTTGTAATAAGAGCTGTATGAAGTTCCTACATCCCTGTCTTTGGTTTCCTGCTGTTCAAAGCCACCTTGGAACGGTCTGATCAATTGGCTATTTGCAGGACTGAAGTTTAGTCCAATTTGCTATCTTTTCATTGACATGCCATAATAATTTATTTTATGAAACAAATTTATGTGGCCACCCAAGCCACCTACAGTGACTTCAGGTGGCTTACGGCATTAAAACTTCAGGACATAAAACCAAGCCACCAGACAAGCTGAGCACAGCTTGGAATGCACTGTGGTTAGGGCAAAACCCTTCATGAATATTTTGCTGCTATTTCTTCACCTGATCATTACTCTGGGTTATTCCCCCATCTAAAGACTTCCAGCTTTTTAAAAGTTTATGCTTTTTAAAAGTTTAGTTGGAGGAATAATCCAGAAATTATATACATAATTGATGCAGGTTGGATTTTCTAAAGCTAACACAACTGACAAGTTAATGGTCAGGGTGATCTAGAGCTGCAAAATGTTAGAAGCAAAGTCTCCTGGAATCCTGATTTTTGCCTAAACCATTAATAAACATTGGGAAATCTCTGCTGCAAGAATTGTTTTCATAACTAAGTCTCAAAAATCTTGATACTTTTCTTGCCTACAAAATTCCCAGAGGCTTTACAGAATTCTGATTCAAATAGGAAAGATTCAAAACAATTATTATTTAGCTAACAAAAATGTGAAGACAAAACTGTCTGTGACCAGGAGGTGAGGCATTATTCTAGGGACGCTTCTGAAAGCCTTTCTCTTTTCTTATTTCTATCTTGCCCATTTTTTATGCATTTATGGGGTGAGCATACATTGATATATTTTTATCCTGTATGAGGATGACAAATGTTTGAGCTGATCGTGTGAATTTATTAAAGTCTCTTTGCCATCCTGAATCCTCTCTATTCTCCACCATTCCTTGACCAGTATTGAAAATCTAGCTCAGACCTCCCTAGTCCTCCACAATTCAAGGCAATTACGGCCATGTTCGTTGGATAATTGTGGGAGTTTACATCTCTTGTCAATACACCCAGACACCACCCAAGTTGTGGAGGATAGTTCTTGCCAATAGCAAGCTAGTCTTTCACCCAGAGTCTGCTTTCTGTAACATTAATGAGAGGGCTCTTCTGTCTTAATATCTTTGTGCCATATAGCACTAGATTCTGCAAAAACTAACAAGAAAGCATCAACATAATACTTCAATGTTTTGATTATTCATATTTATTACAAACAGTCCCTATTAACAACATCTTGTAAGAATAAATTGTTTTTATCTTTTGACTTTGGGATAAACCTCCCTAAAAAAGGAATGTTGAGTTGCTAGTGTTCCTCTTCCAGAGTTCAGTTCTCTCCCTAGGGAAGCAAATTCCTGCCTATCTGAAAACATCTTGATTGAAATATGTATATTAAACAGTCCTGAAACACCTGCTATCGCTTACATATATCAGTTGCCAAAGAATATTCAAGGAGCATGATGTATTTGTGGTTCATTCTTTGTCCCCTTTGAAGATTGTAAGGCAATGGGGTCTGCTGCTATCACATTCAATCTTTTAATAATGTATAGGTCCAATGTATAGGTTCACCAGGCAAGGCTAATGAAGATGACTGAGATTCCATATTGCAACACTATTTGGGATAGTTTTGCTCCTGTAACTCCTGAGGAAATAAGAGTCCTCTGCTGCTTGTAGTCTGGATCCCTGCCCCTCTTTCCTGGTAGTGAAAGTTTCCAGGGAGCTGACAGAAAGCTGGTGGTGGGAAATGCATCCATCAGAGAGGAAGTGTTACCATGTGCTTAAAGGAGGCAGTGGCATCCCCCTTCTTCAAGAAACATTTCTCAACTCATTTTCTCAGAGTTTCTCAGAAAACATTCTGAGCAATTATCAGCCTATCTCCAAATTTCCCTTTTGGGGAAAGGTTGTGGAGAAAATGGTTGGGCTGGAATTGCATTGGGCCTTGGAAAAAATAGAGGATCTGACCCATTTCAGTCTGGTTTCAGGCCTAGATTCACCATGGCACAGCATTGATTGTGTCCATTGATGATCTCTAATAGGACTGAGATAGGGATAGGTAATCCTCCTCGTCTTGCTTGATTTCTCAATAGCTTTGGATATCATTGAACAGTCTTCTGATCCATTTCCAATAGTTAGGCGTAAAGGGCACAGTATTACAGCTGTTCACCTACCCAAAGAGATGGCTTCAATCAGTTGCTAATGAGAAATCAAATCTTAGATCTCTGAAGTGGGGAATTCCCCAGGGCTTGCTACTCTCCCAGTCCTTTTCAAGATCTTCCTGAATCTACTAGGTGATGTCATCTGGCTGCCTGGAGTCAGGTTTCACCAGTATGCTGACAATGCCCAACTATATAGCTTGACTACTGGAAAATAACTGATGTCCCTGACGTTTGTTCAGTAATCTGGGGAGTGAACTGGTTGAGATCAATCCCAATAAGATGGAATAGTTGTGGGATAGAAGATAGGCCGCTTCCAGTGGGATTCCATGATTAACTTCAAACTGGGTTATATTTCCCTGTGCAAATTTAATTTTGGGGGTCATAGCTTCTACTTGAGCAGTTGGCAGATATATGGCTAAAAAGCCTTTTGCTGAGCTACAGCTAGGATGCCAGTTGTAACTCTTCCTGTAACCGCAGACATTACTCGCTGTCATTCTTGCCTTAGTCACCTTTCATATGGAATATTGTGATGTGTAGCACTGGAGCATTTGGAAATTGCAGCTGTGAAGAGTGAGGTAGTTTGGGGTAGTGATGAATCTTTTTGAAGGCACTCATGTGACACCTTTACTCCAAGAAGTCTGTGCCAGTTGGCTTCTGAGTGTAGTTCAAGACATTGGTTGTGGTTCATGGTTTGGGGATATCTTTGGATGCACCTTTTTCCCATAACAAGGTTTCCCACACTGAAGTATACTGTACCTCCTTTGGGGAGATGCACGCAGAGTCTTGGGGAAGTGTGAAGAACCTTTTAGCTACATTATTAAAATAAATCTACCTTTCATTGTATTGTTTTCATTGTTTATATGTGTTCATTTTGGTGTTTGGATTTTTAGGGAAGGTGTGTACATTAAGATTACACTAAAGGGAGGTGTGATGGCAAAAGGTTTAAGAAACCCTGCCTTATAATATCTGCCTATTCAATAAGACCTGGCAGGGTGGACTTCTGATGTGCCTCTTCAATTAGAGATTGTCATCTTTTGGGACCCACGGAAGTACTTTTTCAGTTGCTGCCCTTCTTCTCTGGAGTAACATATTATCTGAGATGTGGTCGGCTTCTTCTCTTCTGAATGTTAGAAAAACTGATGGAAGCAAGGTTGCTCATCAATCCAGGGGAACTGGGTTGCTATAATGCCCTCTTGATTGGGAGAATAAAGTCTGCCTTGTTGTTAATATTTTTTAGCCTCAGCTTCTGGTTCCATAGGAACATCTCTAGTCACTGATTTACTTGATTCTATTTTTTTATTCCATTTATATGTTAGGAAGCTGTCAATCACTCATTGTCAGGAGTTGGAGCAGCCTATAAATCCTGCAGACAAACCAGTAAATAAATAATAGGCATTGGAGTTGAGAGCAAGTCTTAGTTTAATAACAGGTAGATAATATAATCTGGTTGATAGAGGTAATTTATAGTTTTAAGTTTTAACTTAATTTTTTTAAAATTTTCAATCTCCTGTTGGACAGGAATAATACATTATTCACTTTGTTTATTAACAAAGTGCACTTATTTTTTCAGTATCTTTTCTAAGCCAAGCAGAATGAGTCATTTGTATCTCACACTATTTCTCAAATATTACGCTGCCACACCTTAATGGAGCTTATTGTTCGAATAAAATGTACTGCTGATTAATTTTGCAGCCATGACTAAATTTTAGGATTAGTTCGTATATCTTTACTTGGAGCCAAAACTTTAATGATTCCAATTTCAAATATTATGGAAGTATTATGTACTTATTTGGCACTATTTATGGCATTTTACTATCATAAAAATCTCTCTTCCCTACTCCCAAAGAGAATACAGATTTTGGAACAGAGAGTGGGATTTTCATGCCACTTAGATCTAGGAAAAGGATTGGATGATCAAAATGTATCTTTAAAACTCCATGAATTCCCTAGTAGAATGCCTTTAAATCATGTGGGAAGTTGCAGGATTAACTGTACAAGCCATTTTAATTATGCTTGTCATGTTGTAACAATGTTCATTCAGAAACCTCATTGCATCATCTATTTCAGTAGCTGTTTCAAAAGCTGAATTATACTTGCAGAGACACTTGAATTTGTAAAGCTGTTTTTCATTCTAGTGTGATTTTTCTTGTTATACCTGACAAAAGCCCTAATGATAGAATTAAATCAAAGCAATAAATACAATTGGTTTTTTAATGACCATTTGAAGTTAACAAGGTTTCAGAAAGGATGGTTTACAGCCCATAAAGTACTTCTGGCAATCATAAAATGTTACACACACACACATGCGCGGTCCCATGACTGCATTTGGGCACTTGGCAACTGGCTCACATTTACAACTGGTTGCAGTGTCCTGCAATCACATGACTGTAATCTGTGATTTTTTTTCCAATTTCTGGCAAAAAAAATTCATTTGAGATAATGATTTCAGACTTATGACCATGTGATAAGCTTAACGTCCACTGTAAAAATAGTCATAAAATTGGATCCAGTCAAGTGGGTGCTTCAACTTGCAACTGTCCTGATTTGCGACCAAAATTTTGGTTTCAGTTGCAGTCATAAATCAAGGACTACCACTGCAAATTGTAAATTCATAGTCAAATATGTTCAGGGAAGAGAACGGCTATGAAATGGATAACGTGATTCCCAGAATAATGGAAATTGTATAATTTCTACCCTGGTGATGTTGCTTGAAGAGTCTTTCAGCGTAAGTATCCAGAAAGCAGAAACAGTTGCCAGAGTTTCATTTGGTTAACTGGTTGGTGCCTAGTTGTTGCTGTGCTGGCTTAGAACCCATTTTGGCAGAATCAAAAAAAAAAAATAACCCCATCCTTTGGGCAAGTGAGAACAGGCTGAAGATGGTAAACCCAAAACCGAAAGTGATGCTCTTAAACTGTTTATCATTCATGGGATAGTGAGCCAAGCTTTTTTCCTCACTGAGTTCCTGCTTGCCTTTTCCTGAGTTGCTCTGTGACATTGCTAGTGATTATTTGGGATCTGATAGTGGAGCAGTCATGTGCCTTTTTGACCATTCCCTGATTTATCTCTCCTAAACACCTATGTTTCACTTTTCCTGCAACTCCCTAAACAAATTCTAGGTTTATGCAAGGAATTCAGTTCTCTAACCTTGTTATGCTGTCACTAGTGTTTACGTTTGCCCTAGATATCTTGGCTTCCTTGGAGCTTTCTTTGGATTCATATAGCTAAAACAGAGTAAGATTAACGGACATTTACCCTGTATTTTTTCATTACAGATTGATAGTCAGATGGAAACTTCCTGCCTGCGATCTTTTGAATACGTGGATGAAAGGGAACTGGTAAGTCTTGTACTGTATTCAATTTGTCACATTGCCAATTAGAGTTTATATAAGAGCTTCTAATGTCAGACTTTGGAGCAGTGGATTTCAATGTATTTTTTAAGATTTATTTTTTTTCACTACAAGGAATTGTGAGTATAGTGCTGACTTTTGCTTTAGTTTTGGGCTTCTGCATATCTTTTCTCTTCCTCTAGTTTGGTCACTACTACCCAGTAGCCAATATCTTCTGGGTAATACAGGGAGTCCTGTAAGATGTTAGAGAGATCATTAACATCTAGTTATTCATCTGGTCCATGGTGAGCTCTCAGATAAAATACCCCAAGAGGGGTTTATGAGCCTTTGATGTTGTTGTTCGTTTGATTGTCTTACCTCTTTGGACCATTTATAATTGAAGAAGAGCAAGCAAGAAGAGGCTATTGATCATCTTCAAGGCTATTTTTACCCCTTGTCCCTTTTTGGAAAGGACAGGTGGTAACAAGAAGAAAAAATAGTACTTAATCTGAAGAATGCTAACTTTTTCATACCAAAACTGAATATTTTCATTGCTGATATTTGTATTTATTATCTTCTAGGGTAATACTGAATGCTTTCTCAAAGCAGCCTATAATCCCCTGAAATATATCATCGATAACATTAACTTCACGAGTAATACTCCAAACTATCTGAAACTCCATCTGATAAAGGACTTATACCTGGACCTTGGAAGATGCATTAAGCCTCCCAATGATAAGAATAAGGTAAATTTTATTGATCAGTTTTGCAATCCTCAGAAACAATGCTAATACATTTAATGAGACTGAGAAGCTGATGGACAATTGACACCTAAATATTAGAGCTGAGGATGCTGAGGAGGGAATTGAAAAAAATGCTTTAGTGTGTCTTTCCTTGACTGTGCCTACCTTTAAAGAAACCAAATATAACCTTAAAGAAGCCAGATATAACCTTAATCACATTTTTAAGCTTCACATACAGATACATAATTTTAAAGTACCTAAGACAGGGCAGAAACTAAGCAAACACACTGTTAACCGACTATTATGTGATTTATGTTTTAAAAACCAATAAAACTTATAAATAAAATAAGACAGGGCAGAAAGGGAGTTAGTTTGGGGCCTTTGAAGCAATGGATAGGTTTCAGCCAGCTGCTTCTTCCTCCAAACATTTGCTATCTGCACTGGGAAGGAAATGCTTCCAGTTTAACAGCTATAGCTATATCTTTGGTTGGAATCCTTCTTACGCTGGCCTAGGGACAAAATATGCAAAATATGCCTGATATCATTTAGGACCAATCAAAATGACTCAAAAAGGCATGCAATCATCTAAATTCTCCAGAACTTTTCATCAATTTAAATGGTCCCCAAATATGAGAAAAAGAAGTATTAGGAAAATCCCCCAAATAACCAATGGGATTTACAGAGTCAGTCTGGAAACAGAGTTTGTGGATTGAATGTTTAATATGTTGGTATTTGATTACACTTAAGCTTTAGGGACTGAAGCTACCTAAGGGACTGAGGAAGTATTTGCTCTATCTCATATCAAATTTTATTGATATGTTGGATATTCCTTGTAGGATCTTCAGTGTAGAGTTGAGAATAGGCCTTGCTTATAGAAGTAGAGAAACTAGTTTTGTAGTTGATTGGCTGGTGATAATTTCTTATGCTGTCATAGATAAAATAGAAGCTAATTTTATTTCTTTCCCCCTCATATTTTTTGTTTACTCTGAAAGAAGTGCATCAAGACTTTCTCCCTGACTGCACGGCAGACTTTACAACTGGTGCACAAATATTTTAGCCAAGCCAAGCAGTTTCTGAGCAAGAATACATTCACAGATGATTGCAGTGGGGTCTTCCAGAAGTGTTCGGAATCACAGGAAAAGGAGATTGTTTCTCCAGGTAAACAACTCAAGACTTTTCAGATGTGCATTTCCTGCCAATAGTTTGGCACAGAGTTGGGAAGGGATGATTTTAAATTGGGTGAAGCATTTTGTGGCTTTTATATATGTGCATTTATGTTTGTGTAGCAGGCTTCTCTGTGCATTTATACTTGCAAGTGTTGTCTATTGTCTGCTGGAATGTAAGTCTTAGAAGTCAACAGGTATCTCATTTGAATGGAAATGCAGTGGGCCTCCTTAGTTTGAAGTAAAGACAACATTGAATCTGTTTAAGTTTGATCTAGCTGCAGATTCCTGACTCTTATGTGCATATATAAGAGCCGTGATTCATGGTTGACTCAGCCTTCCATCCTTCCGAGGTCTGTAAAATAAGGACCCAAATTGTTTGGGGGCAATACGCTGACTCTGTAAACCGCTTAAAGAGGGCTGTAAAGCACTATGAAGCGGTATATACAAATCTAAGTGCTATTGCTATTGCTATACAGCAGGATGGTGTGGATTTTAACAAAATGTCAGTTGAAGTTCTTCCCTTCCCCATTACCCATTGTTCTGTGTTAATCAACTTTAATATTTCTGTATTTTCTTTGCCTTCTATTACGTATTTGGCTTCTGTTAGCGTTGAGAGAAACTTCAAGCAGTATGTATAAAGACTGCCTAAAAGCATACCACGGATAATTACTTTTGTTCTAAGTATCTTCACAATCAACTTTGATTTTCAAAACTGTAGCATTTCTGCTTAAAGATACAAGAATCCTAGAATGGTGCCTGACCACCAGAAATGGGATCTTTTAATATGATGGCAGAGAATTTCAGAGCTACCCCCCGAGATCCGGACGATTCCGGATCTCCTAACCTTCCGCCGCGCCCTCAAGACATGGCTTTTTCAACAAGCGGGACTGACCTAGGGTGAATTTTAAATAGGGAATAATTTTTAAAATTTTTTAAAGATTTTAAATATGACACAGCCATTAATATATTTGCTTTTTAATTGGTTTTATAGGGGAAATGTTT